>NC_136717.1:13427723-13725223 GCF_936440315.1 Barbus barbus
CTTAGTGGGAGCATATACAGGCTAAACAAGAGCGGTGCAAGAATTGAGCCTTGTGGGACTCCGTATGTTATGGACGTCCACTAATTAATTCAGTAAAGATTTACATAAACATGAAAACCACCCAAGAAAACAAACATTTGCATGCCAGCATTCATATACTGCTTTTAAAATATCAAGCAGAAAGCTCATGTTATTATGGAGTGTTAAATCTCATGGATGAATATTTTTCAGTCTGTAATGAGATTGACCAATGGCCAGCACCAGTCCCAGGACAGACACTCAACTTATCTGTGATGGGGGTGGTGATGCAGGTGAGAATATTATGGATGGAAAAACTCTTAAGAAGGAACATCATTCTTATACATTTTAGTACAATTCCACTTACAAAATGTTAGTTGGTGTTTTGATGTCTTATCTAATTTTGTTATTAATCTGCCATCCATTCAGTTTATCAAATGCTGATTTTGGATTTGCAGGTCAGAATTCCCTCAAAAGTCGAAACACCAGCTGGAAGCCCTATCAAACAACCACAAACAGAGGTGCCTACCTCATTCAACTATGACAATCATGCACATATGCTTTTATTTTAACATATGTTTGCATTTTTGCAGAATCTGCTCCCTGCCCCCACGGTTCTTCCATCAGTTCACGAGTTGGATCTTTTCAAGTGAGTATTACACCAGTTGTACATGTTATCTGTAATTACTAAACCATCTGTTGATTTTACAGCCCTCACTAATAGCAACCCTAATTGACCTTCATGTAATCAGATGTTTCCAGTCAGTCCTGATTCACATGCAGATGCTCTGGGAGCTCATGTTGCTAGGAGAGCCTGTGGTTGTTATGGCACCCTCTCCAACCGTCTCCTCAGAGACTGTGTTGGCTCTGGTCAGGTATGAATATTGCTTTTTCAAAGCTCTCCTTCCAGAAGCACATAAACAAACTAAGTAATTACTAGGGATTTATAATAATGACAATAACAACTGATAGGGTTTCTATTGGTCTGTTTCTATTAGAGTTTATGTCTATGTATATTCCTCAGCAAACTCCAAACCACACCATTTCAGAACTGTTTGGATGGTTATTTAAAATGTTTTTTGTGAAACTGCAAAAGCTTTTTAAACCTAAATAGTTTCTTCTTAATGTTAATTAGTAAAACATATAAACATATTTTTAACCAATTTTTAACAATTGATGAGACATCATTTAGTTTTGCATATATTTTATGTTTTATGTTCACTGTTTAGCACTATCGCTCCACTGCACTACTGTGGTGATTACAGACCATACTTCACCATTCATGACAGTGAATTCAAGGAGTACACGACCAGGACTCAGGCTCCGTAAGCAAAAACTCACACGCCACCTAAAATCTCTCTTTAATAGGATAATTTCTTTAGAAGTTCTGTAATTGTTTACTGACCATCATCTCTTTCCAAACTCATGATTTTCTTTAACAAAAGATGAATTTTTGAAGAATGATCTAAGCCATTTTTTCGTATAATGAAAGTGAATGGGGACTTGACCTGTCAGGCTGCAAAATGACACAAAGGCATTGTTCTGTTGCTCCGGCAAAGCTATCATGGCTTTAAAAGGCTTGGAATGTTGCACACAAATGTATGGACCACATGTATGAAACTCTTTTTGTTATTTAGTAGTTGACCAAGTTGACAGCAGCCATGATATTCTTCAAAAATTCACCTTTAGGTTTGGTCTAAATGTGAGCTGCATGTGCACCGTGCGTTTCTCTAACTCTTCAGTCTATTTTCTGCTTTCAGGCCCAATGTGATACTTGGTGTCACAAACCCTTTCTTTATAAAGACCTTTCAGTGCTGGCCACACATTATTCGCCTCGGAGACCTGAAGATGTCTGGTAAATTATGTTCCATTTTTGCAGCAAGGCTCATCTTTTAATAAAATATGATTTTGGCATATTGCACGAGAGAGGTCTGAATGGTGTTTCTTTGCAGGTGATTTACCAAAGCAAGTGAAGGTCAAGAAACTGGCAAAGTTAAAAACACTGGATACTAAAACGGGTAAACAAGTAATATTTGCAGTTATCTTATGTGCTGAATAAACGTGAGCATATATATATTATATAATATAATTTTCTTTCTCTTATACCATAAAGGTATATACACAGCATACAAGACCTTTCTACACAAAGATAAATCCCTCATCAAGCGACTCTTAAAGGTAGGCTGCAAATATTCATTCTTGAAAAATAATATTTAAGTTAAAAGTAAAATTACGTCAAACTCCTTGCTTTGGGTTTTGATTTTTACTTTTAGGGTATCCAGAAAAAAAGGCCATCAGAGGTGCAGAGCGCCATTTTGAGGCGGCATCTGTTGGAGCAAACACAGAGTTTCATTCTTCCGCTGGTAACAAGTTTAAAAACGTTTTTGCACCTTTGTTCAGAGCGTAATGACAGCTTTACTGTTTCATTTCATTCACTAAGCAGTATTGAGCGCCACACCCATTCTTTTCTTTAGGAACGGTATCTGGAAAGCCTCATGCCGCCACAGAGATCTATGTCTCCATGGAAGGTTGGTAAATCAGACTAAATAGATGTATATGAGCCATTTCCATTGATTATGTTGGACCTCAAATATGAAGTGAAGTCTTGGGATTCAAGTGGCAATGAAACAGTTGTATATGTATGTATGTCTCAGACCCCTCCTCAGATCCGGTCCTTCAGTCAGGATGAGTTTATGAAGACCCTGGAGCAAGCAGGGCCACAACTAACTCTGAAAGGAGATTGGACAGGCCTGTACAGGTAACATGCCAGGGCTGCATTACCCAAAAGCATCATAAACCCATTGGCATCAATAATCTGTACAATCTATCTAGGCTTATGCTCCTAGGACATTCGGGAACTAAAGACTGAAACTTCCTGCTAATTGTGCTTATAATAAATGTTTATATGTGGCTTTCAGGCGTTTCTTCCGTTCACCAAACTTTGATGGCTGGTATCGGCTCAGGCACAGAGAGATGACACAGAAAGTGGAATGTCTTCATTTAGAGGCCATCTGTGCGGCTGTGAGTATGATATTGGATCTGGATTTGGTCTCTGCTTATATCACTATACTTCTTAAATCTTTCTTATTATCAGCAAAGAAATGAATGTTTAAAGGATTCGCTCAAAAATGATATGCTCTCAAGTCGTTCTGAACTTGTATGATTTCTTCTGTTTAACACAAAAAGAGGAATTCTTTTGAGGAATTGAACTGGTCGCTCTTTTCCATGCAGTTGCCATGAACGTAAACAGAGGCTTTGAAGCTTAAAAAAAGGATGCAAAAGCCCCATAAAAAGCATCATAAAAGCATAATAAGAGTAGTATGTAACTAACACTACCGTTCAAAAGTTTGGGGTCAGCCAGAATTGTTTTTCTTGAAAGAAGTTAATGCTTTTATTTAGTAAGTATAGATCAAATTGAAGAAAATGACAGTAAATACATTTTATAATGTTACAAAAAAGTATATTCAGCAAAAAACAAAAAACATCCTAAACAAAAGAATTAGAATGATTTCTGAAGGATCGTGTGACACTGAAGACTGGAGTAATGATGCTGAAAATTCAGCATTGCATCACAGGAATAAATTACATTTGAAAATATATTTAAAAAGAGAGCAGTTATTTTACATTGTAACAGTATTTCATTTTTTGCTGTATTTTTTTTATCAAATAAATGCAGCTTTGTTGAGCATAAGAGCATTAAAGCATTAAAAAAAAAGAGAGGAACAGACTAAAACTGAAGTTATTCACAGTCTTGAATCCCCCAGTCTGCTGTTAACTTCTTTGACTAGAATATTGAACCATTTTGTGAACGAACCATTCAATGTTTTTTTGAAACTGGATTAACCAATTAAAAAAAAAAAACTCAAAGATTGAATGACATCTACAGTTCTTTCATGAACCTTAATAAACACACCAAAGAAATCAAAACCTGAAGATTTTCAATGAATAATGACTTAAATTTCAGTCTGTTTTTAGTTGCATGGAAAAGCGCGGCCAGTACAATTCTTCAAAAATCCTTCTTTTGTGTTCCACAGAAGAACAAAAACCCTACGAGTTCAGAACAATTTGAGGGTGAGTTAATAATAACAGTCATTTTAAATGATTAATTATTCATTTAATGGCTAATTTAATTTGTTTTGTTTTCATTAATTCAGGATCTGCTGACATGGACCAAAGACAAATCAGAAGTAGAGATTGTTGACCTCATCCTGAAGCTTCGGGAGAAACTGGTGAGTTGAACCACATTTTGAGTATGAAGGGGATAAATGTGAATTATTTGTGTTTTACATTAAAACATTTGCCTGAATCTTCTTTTATATGTCCTACCCAGACCAGAGCTCGAAAACACCAGCTTCCAGTTAAAGAAGAACTCCTGGAGCGATTAGAGCAGTCCATCCAGACCATCATCAGCTCCTTGCCAGAGGATCTACAGACATTATTACACAGACAATGACAATCAGACCCACGTGAACAACACTGACCAGCAGATCCACTGTTACATACACAGAGACTGTCTTTCCAGAATATACCAGCTATATTTGAACCCATAACACCTGCACAGGTATCAGCCCACATTTCTTCTTCTTCTGGTAAACCGATACACTACCTGAGAGGCCTTTCATTTTGTATGTACAGTACAGGAGAGAAACAACAGATACTGCTGCTATACAGGGTCCTAGATGACACATGAAGAACACAAAACATTGATACTTTGATTAAACTCATTTGAAGTCCTCAGATTTCACACTAGATTTTAGATGTCTGCTAAATTAAATTTTAACATGCACCAAGTATTTAGAGCCTGCAGTCAGTTAGCACTGCATGAACAAGACATTTATTTTATAAATCAACATTTAAATAGATTAATAAAATGATCAACAAATTGGCTTTTAATTAGCATATGCAGTTTTTATTTAGCATATGCAGTGAAGTTCATAAATATGGATGACTTGTTAGTTTTTATGATTTATTAAGTATCAATGCCTTTATTTCAGTGATGTTGTTAGTTATTATTTAGGGACATTAAGAAGCACATTAGCAAATACACAGCAGTGCTTTTGGCTATTATTTATTGATCTTGTAATTTATTTACACCTTTAACTTTTGCACAGGAGCACCTCTGCTGCATTGATTGACCTGTTATTTTATTTTTATGTTAGAAGCTGATTGTCTGTTTTTTTTTTTTTTTTGACAATTTAGATTTGATTTTATTCAGAGCTGGATTAACAGACTCTGGATTAACAAACGCTGGATTAAGACTAAACTGATTTTTCGAGTTCAGTGTCATTAATACGCAATACAATCATGTATGAGCTACTCAATCTGTATATATTGTGTTTGCAAGTCATGAATGTTTCTTTTTTGATCAAACCTGAACCTTACTTGAAAAGGAAATGGTTGTTCTTTTTATTTGTGCTATTTACAGTTTTGAACCTCGCACTGCACTTTACATGTTGACTTTTTCATTTGTAGTTTGTGTAGGTGTTTTTTCTGTATTTATTAAAGTTTTTAAATGGTTGTAAATTTCATTTTAAAGTTTGCCGCTTCTGCAGTATTTTAAAATGTTTATTTGAAATGTTTATTTGAAATTATGTTTTTATGGTTGGGACTGTATTATTAAAATGTTAAAACAAACCAGTAATAAGACTTCAGCTCATCTGCCCGTTAGTAGAGAGCTCATAAAATGAATTGAGTGTAACAATGGAGCCACATAAAAAATGTGCAACTCCAAGATCACTATTGAAAAATACTCTCTGAATTTAAGCATACTATTATTTCTTTCATATTTTTTAAATAGCAGAAATATTCAGAGTAGTATCCGATCTCAAATTCAGTCACTGTCTTAAATGATGCAAGAGCACCCATCTTTTAATAACAAGTCCTCACGTTGCAGATTCTTTAACATACTGTTGTTTTTTTAATAAAAATTATCGGAACATTTAGTAGTAAAGAGAAAACGATTTGCAAGGTTTTCTTTTTATTATTGTTGCCATATACACTGAACAAAATTATAAACGCAACATTTTTGTTTTTGCCCCATTTTTCATGAGCTGAACTCAAAGATCTAAGACTTTTTGTATGTACACAAAAGGCCTATTTCGCTCAAATATTGTTCACAAATCTGTCTAAATCTGTGTTACTGAGCACTTCTCCTTTGCTGAGATAATCCATCCACCTCACAGGTGTGGCATATCAAGATGATGATTAGACAGCATGATTATTGCACAGGTGTGCCTTAGGCTGGCCACAATAAAAGGCCACTCTAAAATGTGTGGTTTTATCACACAGCACAATGCCACAGATGTCGCAAGTTTTCAGGGAGTGCGCAATTGGCATGCTGACTGCAGAAATGTCCACCAGAGCTGTTGCCCGTGAATTGAATGTTCATTTCTCTACCATAAGCCGTCTCCAAAGGAGTTTCAGAGAATTTGGCAGTACATCCAACTGGCTCCACAACCGCAGACCACGTGTAACCACACCAGCCCAGGACATCCCTGTTGCATGATAATGCATGGCCCCATGTTGCAAGGATCTGTACACATTTCCTGGAAGCTGAAAACATCTCAGTTCTTGCATGGCCAGCATACTCACCGGACATGTCACCCATTGAGCATGTTTGGGATGCTCTGGATCAGTGTATACGACAGCGTGTTCCAGTTCCTGCCAATATCCAGCAACTTCACACAGCCATTGAAGAGGAGTGGACAACCTGATCAACTCTATGCGAAAGAGATGTGTTGCACTGCATGAGGAAAATGGTGGTCACACCAGATACTGACCCCCCCCAAATACAGTAAAACTGCACATTTTAGAGTGGCCTTTGATTGTGGCCAGCCTAAGGCACACCTGTGCAATAATCATGTTGTCTAATCATCATCTTGATATGCCACACCTGTGCGATGGATGGATTATCTCTGCAAAGGAGAAGTGCTCACTAACACAGATTTAGACAGATTTGTGAACAGTATTTGAGAGAAATAGGCCTTTTGTGTTCATAGAAAAGGTCTTAGATCTTTGAGTTCAGGGGCTCGTTCTTCGTACGTTGCTTAAAACATCCGAGATCAAATGAGACATCCGAGATGATTTCATCGTGCTAATCATGATCCGGCTAATTGGGTTCTTCGAACACACCTGTTGTTGACGATTAGTATCGCTGGATTGAGTTATCTGAGATAACTGCGCGTTCATGCGCTGGTTTAAAAGGGGATATGTATCGATAGTAGAAACACTGATCAGCAACGCTGTTATTGGTTGCCCACAATGGCCAAAGAGCGCGCCCACTTTTTCTCTGCGGCAGAACAAGAACTCTTGATGGAGGGCTATGGGGAGTTCCAACATTTAATAAAAACGACAGGGAACACCTCAAAGGCTGCAAAAGCCAGGAGAGAGGGCTGGCAAAAAGTTGCAGACAAATTAAATGCGTAAGTAGTGATTGTGTTAGAGGTTTTCAATCAGTTATGACAGTGTACATTAAACAATTTCATCTTTAATCTTTCATATTAGAGCCTCCACAGGACCCACTAGAAATTGTGAACAAGTAAAGGTGAAATACAAGAATATTCTACAAAATGGTAATAATTAACTACATATGTTGTTCTTAGTCTTTTTTGTTTTTGTTTTAAACGACTGTGAAATGATGTGCTTGTTTATTTCAGCAACTAGGAAAAAGGCAGAGCAAAAAAAAACAGGCGGTGGTCCTGCACCCCCACGTCACACTCAAGAGCTGGCCCTTGAGTTAAATGTGAACCGACCCAATGTTCAGGGCATCCCTGGGAGCAGCTCTTCCTTAGACCCACAGCCAGGAAGCAGTAGCAGCAGCACCTTCATTACTGGTAAAGAGGTTTTTAATTCACTTTGTATAGGCTACTGTAAAATAATTGGTAGCTACCTTGCATTTGGTGTAATGTCAAAAATGTCAGCTACACCCTTCAACTGGTAAATCTTGAGTAGTGCTGAATTGCATTGGCATGAAAGGAAGGCAGTTAAACCTACTTTGAGTAAATGGGGGGGGGGGGGGACTAAAAAGTTTCTATGTTTCTTTTCCTGTGTACCTCATTGTAATGAATTTTTATTTCTTTCTCTATTTCTGTGCAGTTTTACATAACACACCCACACTTTTACCTGTTCCCATGCAAGTGGTGGCTGAAGCATGTGCAGTAAGTGGACTTGTCGTTTTTTTTTTTTTTTTTTTTTCTCAATAGTGAAATCAATATCAATAGTGGAGACACCGTATCACTTTGTCATACCATTTATTTTCATTGCACAGGACAGTGAAGAGACCCTCTCGGATGAGTGTCCTTTGGAGGAAGTACCTGTAAGTGCATGACTACACATAAAAATGCACTATATAATATACCCTATAAACTTATCAACTAATGTCCTTTATATTTTTGACCGCAATATGAGTTGCAGGAGTCTGCACAGAGGCAGACTGTGCAGACTTTTTTTACTTTCAGTTTTTTTTTTTTTGTATGGGTTGAGTCTAATTTATTTTCTCTGCAAATGGCACAGGGTGACATCCGTTCCCTCTATAAACGTAGCCTACAGCAAAAGGTTGAATATTTGCATTTAAAAAAACAAAAACTGAGGGGAGAAATGGAGCTCCAAGAGCTAATGAAGAAGAAAATTGCTCTAGAAATAGAGTTGCTGCAAAAGGAACTTCAGAGTAAGTACTAAAACATTTCACATTTCAGAGCACTACTGTTGACCTTGCATAACAATATCTCTTTGCAGGCAAAAGATGACCCTAATTTGTTTTTTTTTCTCAAAGAACAACTAATAAAAACCATTGAATCCATATTTGCCTTGTCTTTTTTTTTTATTTGTCTAAATTTTTATTAAATTATTCTCAAAAATGGTGTTCCACAATCCTGTCCCGTGCAGCTCTGCCACTAGGTTGATCCAAGTGCACTGGCTGGAGGTCATCATCAGGCTGCACTTCCACCACAGGGGTCCTCTCCTTTCTAATGGTGGCAATGTTGTGTAATACAGCACATGCGACAATGTCGCATGCCCTGTCAGGTGCAACCCTCAGACTTTTCAGACACTGAAATCTTCCCTTTAGTTGCCCAAAGGTCATTTCGATGCGTGCCCTTGTCCTGGCTAGAGCTGCATTGTAACTGGTTTGTGGTCCAGGGTTGGGGTCAGGGAATGGAGTCATAAAATACTGCCTACAGGCATAGCCCCTGTCTCCAACCAGGATCCCATCGTAATCACCTGTACAATGGTAAAATGCAGTTCTGTTAGGCCCACAATAAGTGTGTGTGTGTAATACAGTGAGCATGACATTAATATCCTTACCACGTTCAAATAATGTGCATAACTGTGACTCTCTGAAAATCATTGAGTCATGCACAGATCCTGGCCATTTGGCTTCCACATTTGTGATATGACACAGAGTCACACACCATCTAAGACATTGTAGTCAATCAACTGCATACTTATGGAATACATTGTATATATTACCAATATAAAATATTAAGAATTGTGATACTTAACTCACCTGCACATTTATACTGTGAACCCCCTTTCGGTTCACAAAATCCCCTTCATTGGGGCCTGGTGGGGCCTTGATATGAATGTGTGTGCAGTCTATGGCACCAATCACATTAGGGAAGCCTGGGGGACAATCGATTTCTATTTACTAGTGTGGTCATATTCATACGATCTTCATTAACAAGTAGAATGTACCTGCAATTGCGAAATAGCTCTGTTTTACAACTTGGGGTCTTAAGTGGCTTGGAAAGACTACAAAAACACATAAAAACTGCTTTAGCGCCAGGTAAACTTTACGAATGGCACGACAGACAGCACTTTTGGCCAAGTTCTCCGCATCCCCAATAGTGTACAGGAAAGTGCCACTCGCAAAGAATCTCAACGCGATGCACACAGTTTGTGTTGTGGTTAAAGCCCGACTCCGACGAGTAGCTGCTAGAACTTTTAATATGAGGTTCTAACAAGTTTATGATGTAAATGACACCCTCACGTGAAAAACGATATCTTTCAAAAAGTACACTATCGCCCTGTGCTAATGGATCCTGTCTGTGTCGCAAAATGCGATTAATTCTAAAAGCTCTGCGAATTATCCTCGCACCTTCCGCAACAGGTTGCTCTCGTAAAAACGGGCAAGACATGGTTGCGACAGACTTCCCTATCTCCTCCGCTTATAAAGCCGCGATCTAATCCTGTTTACATGAAATAAGCCTGCTCCCGAGCAGGTTTAAGCTTGCGCACCTGTTGCTATGACAGCAAGTCCAGGATGAGCGTCGAAGAACCAAACGATCCAAGATCATGCCAAATCGTCAACAATCAAATCCAGCTAACTGAGTTAGCGACGTACGAAGAACGAGCCCCAGGTCAAGAAAAATGGGGGCAAAAACAAGTGTTGTGTTTATAATTATGTTCAATGTAATTATTCCAACCAATATTTTTCTTAAAAAATTGCTTATGCAGTGGAGTGATGTATTTCAAAAATCATAAACTGAAGATTACATTTTTGAAAAATATATTGTAATACACTAGCATAAACAAAAAAGGTGAAGAGAGCTTGAAGAAGAGTTTATTGTTTTGGTCAAGATTGAAAATATACATTTACCTGACTGACTGATAAAATTTACAAGACAAACCAAAACAACCGTGAAAATTATCAATAATTAGTTGTTAATGTATAATGCACATAATGTATATTCAGCTTTTATAAAGTAATAATGTAACCAACAAATGTCAGGGAAAAATAGAGCAAACCAAAATCTATCAAAAAAAAAAAACTATAATATTAAAGTCGCTCACATCATAAGTTAAATGCAAACTGCTATATGTTTACAAACTCCAAGCAACTGAGGATTTTTACATTTTATTTTTTAACTGATGATATATTCCCATTAAAAACCCTGGAATTAGTTTTGTGTGTTAAATATATACATGGATTTCATCATGACAATAGATGAAAAGTGCTGCTGTCTGAAGGCATTACTTACTAGATTCCCTCTTAAAAGCCTGTTGGAGCTTTTTAAGAGCATTTTCTTTGGTATAACCCATATGTTAACCTTTCAACTTAACAAAATAGTGTTACATTACATCTCCAGTTATTATACAAAATCAGTAACAACAGTTTGGTGCACCCAACTCTGTTGATACAGATTGAAAACACAGTGTCAAGATCTAATATTATGTTGCACACAGAAGGGAAGTTTTGGATGATTGGTCAACTGTTACATGGTCCAACACTAGATTCAAACCATTTATAAACTGTTTAGTATCCTGTCATGCAATAGCTGGAGTATATATGTCATCATCGGAAACATATCCACATTGTTGCTCCTTTTATTTGGTATCTTCTCACACTGCACACAAAAAGTGGTCAATAAAAATAAACATTTATTTCAGCACAGTAGTGTTTGCATCATCTCATCCCTGCCGTCCACCAACTGTGTTGTTGCTGCTTCAGCACAGCCTGTTTCTCTTGAGGACTAAAGTGCAAAATGGTCAAAATAGCCGTGAGTGTCTGCTGGCGCCCTCTGGTGTCATGGAGCGTGAGAAACCTATAAATGACGTTCTTGAGATACTCAAGGTTGGCCCCATCTCTCCCCTGGTCCCGAACACGTTTGTCCAACTGGCACCGTAGCTCAGCGACCTCTTCTTCATGCCTCTCCCCATTAGAAATCAGCTTTCCTTGTAGCTGATGCAAGTCCTCCTCTAAACGATGCTTTTGTTTGCGCAAGGTGGCCACCTCCACCTCCTTGCGCGCCAGCTGTTCGGCGTACAACAATAAAGTCGGCTCATTGGGCCCAGCTAGTTTTAGAGCTTGAGCAATAATGTCACTTTCTTCTTGTTCTGGATCAGCTTCCTCTATGTCACCTCCTTCCATGGCTGTGCTGTTATTTGTAGCATGTTTCTGATGGCTTCCAAAGCCGATCACTGTTGCTGCCCGAAGTCGCTCTAGCTCTAGATCTTTTTCTGCAAGAAGAGCCATGGTGCGATCTCTCTGTTTGTGTAACTCTTCTTCAAGCCGCAAGAAATTCTCCCTGTGTTGAGCCTCCAGCCTCTCGACTTCCTGTTTGTGAGTTTGCTGGAGCACTACAAGCGCTTGTTGCCGCTCCTCCAGGTCCCGTTTGTGCTGGACTTCCGCTTCGTCTGAAATGATACGAAGGTTTATGTACTTCTCCTTCAGCTCAGCCAGCTGGTCACGTGCTTCTTCTAACTCTTTGGCCTGGCTGCCATCTTTTGTGTTCTTGTTTTTCAGAACACCCAGCGCCCTCATTTTGTAGCGCTCAAACTCCTCCCTTAGCTGCCGGAGCTCTTGTTGGTAGTGAAGCACCGAAGCCTTCTCGCTCTCTGAGACTTCCTGGTTCTTTTCTTCTTCCAATAGCCTTTCAATGTCCTGATTCTGGTCTGGAGATCTTTGCGCAGCCAGGAGGAGTAACTTCTTCACCTTCTCGAGTTTGTCCTTTAACACGTCCACGTTGGTGTCATCGAGGTTTAGATCGGAAGTCGTTGACCTGTTGACTGCTGCTATGGCGAGGGTTTTGTTCTCGGTGTCGAGTTGAAGGATGCGTTCTCGCAGCCTCTGAGCGTTTTGTTGGTCCTTCTGCCTGGCCTTCTCACAGGCACCCAGTAGTTCGGAGAGCTCAGACACTCGCTCCTCAAGGCTGGCAACTCGTGCTTCCTCCATCTGTGCCTGTTCTCGGAGACGCTCATCTGCTTGTGTCACCTGCAAAAAGGAAATTAGAATAATTGTTTAGATTAGCAAGAGACCAGGGGTGTCCTTTCCTGCTCCTGGATTTTTAATTAATGACAGAATTATCATTTTTGGGTGAACTATCCCTTTAATTATTTGCACGTTATGGCCAATAACCAATAAATGGCTGATATCAAAATTCTATATTTTGTCTTGAGTAAATTCAGAATCTTCAATAAATTAGAAGACCTCAATAAATCATTTTGAATATTTTTAAGTGAATTTAAGAATTACAACATTATGATGCACACAGTATAAAAAAATGGATATTCATTTTGAGAATTACTTAAGGTTACATTTAAAATTTCTTAAATTCTTAGTGTCTTTCAATATTAATATTTATCGATACCAATATTAAAGTCAGCATAACATGAAAATTCAATCTATAAAAAAACAATTATTATTATAATCTATGTTCTAAATACATGTTATTAATCTTATTGTGAACAATTCATCCATGCATGTTTAATTTTTATTTATTTTTTAAATTCGTAATTTTAAATCAAAATGTCATAAAGTGATCTTCTGGTGTATTCCTGACATCTCGACAAGGTTTAGACCACTTAAACCTTGTCCCTTTCTTACAATCGACTGCAAATAATTCAAGTCTACCTCAACAACCAATGGACTGAACCAAGTCTCCTCCCAACACTTCACTCACATGTCAGTACGTCACAATACAGAAGAAAGATCTGTTCTTCTGGTACATGTGCTACTTGCATTACATTGCAAAACAAAACAGCCTGTTAAATTGAGGAGACATATGCTAAAGTTATAAACCTAATATGTGGAATTCAATACAAACTGTAAGATACGTCATCTTTAGGGCTGTCGCGATTCGTCGATTTTTAAAAATCGTCGACTTCATTTTGCTCGAGTTGACTAACCGGCAAAATACCGTAAGTGGCGCATTTCACGGACGAGAATCCATAAAACACTTATTTTCCAAGGCTGCATGATATATTAAACCCATTTAAAAATTATTATTAAGCATAATTGTGAATTCACAAAAGCTATGATTTAATTAATTACATGCGATGCAGTTCACACAGTATATGTGCTTTAATTATTTCCATGCATGCAGTTAAGCAGGTGCGTCTCACAATGGCTCCGTTCACAGTAGCTCCACAGAAACTGTTATCATTTACATGTGGAGCATCTCATACTCATCTCTGCATGTTGTTGTGAGTTTGTGTTTATTATAACGTTCATCTGGGAACGCAACGCGCGCCATTTCATCAGATTTGTAAGATAAATCATTTATAAATCTACACAAACACAAGAGAATACATCGCGATTTCAAAATAAAGCTCAACCCCTCACTCTGAGTTTACACGGTTTGATGTCCACATATTCATTTAATTACAGCGGCTGTAGCATTTCTGTCCTAAAGAAATGGACAAATATTAAAGATTAAGTGCATGTTTGAATTAAATGGTGCTTGGTCAATATTAAACAGTAATGTGTAAAAACAATCATCAGGCCGTCGGCGCCCCCTGCGGTCCTTTGTTGTAATGCGTAATCTACACTAGCTCTATTGTTTTTAATACATTATGTCTTTTAACAGTTTTGTTCAATAAAACCATATGATTTCTTGCTTTTGATATTTTATTTGAACTAATTAATTATTGCATCATTGCTATTATATATGTACTTTAAGTCATTTTAAAAGCTATTGTTCATTTAGATCCATTTTTACTACCACAAAAAAATATATATATTTAATTATAGGGCCCTATGAAATCCGTTTTATTTCCAAATTCATTTTTTTTAATTTTATTAATCAAAAAGCCTGTCTAATTGAGTTTTCCAGTTTTATCTGTACCAAATTCTGTTTTCCATTATTTTCTGGATTCCATTTTAATTGTTCCCTTAAATTTTAATAATAAAAAGCATCTCCATTTAATTGATTTTATATTAAAAAAAAGTATTTTTTCAGAAATACTGCACATTTATATTTTTCACCTAAATAAATTCTGGTAAATAATATTTCTGGTAAATACTCCTTTAAAAAGTGTTTTTTTGATTATAATTTTATTATTATTAGACTAGAACGCGTGAACATGTTGTCATTCTCACACTATAATACTAAACTTTGATTTCAGTGATTTGGACTATAAGATGGACACTCGCGTCTTGCACTCTGTGTTGCACTTCACTTTTGCTTTAAAAAAGGATTTCATAGAAATATGGATTTCCTTTCGTTTAATAAAATATTTTTAAGTAAAATTGGGAAATCGGGAAATTAATCGTTTAGATTAATCGATTAATCGAGAAAATTAGTCGGTAGATTAATCGAAATAAAAATAGTCGTTAGTGGCAGCCCTAGTCATCTTCAAAACATACCTTTCTGATTTCCTGCTGAAGCTGTTGGTTGAAGTGAGTTTTGAGCTCTGTAATCTCTTGCTGGAGCTCCTCGACACGTGGATCAGGTTTGCTCTTCTCCACCGCTGCAGACTTCAGGCTTTTCCTCAGCTCCTCCCGTTCTCGAGTGATCTCTTTCAGCTGCGTTTCATAATCTATCCTTCGGTCTGCCGCCTGCATGGCTTCAGCCAACGCCTCTCGTGAATCCTCCAGTTTGAGTTCGGCGTCCTGTCTCAGTCCCCTCTCCTCCTGCAGGAGTTTCTGGAGCTCTCGGAGCATGAGCACGTGATCCCCCTGCTCCTGCTCCCGTTCATGTTGCTGGGTTATGACACGGGCTTTGCTCTCCGCCAACTGCTCCTGCAGGCTCTGAAGCTCCACCTGGTGCTGCTTCTGCTCATCCTCCATCCTGGCCTGCAGTTCCTCCAGCTCCTGTTTCATCTTGCGCTTGTCCGCCTGGAATGAAGCTTCCATTCTGGACTTTTCTTGAGTGACGGTGGCTAAGGAACTGGTCAGAGTGGACAGCTGTGTTTTTAGTTTGATGACACGGCGGTCTGTGTCCGCTGCAGGTGGTGGCGGCTCCGTACATCCACTGCTGCTGGTGCTGATACCACTTTCAGACCCACTTGCCTCCTCGGATTGATGAGGCAATGCATTTACAACAGTCCCAGCGGTGGCTCCATCTACAGCACAGCTTTGGTCCTCCTCTATTTGGTCTCCTTTAGTGAGGTTGCTGGTCACGCTAGTGGCTGTTTCAGCAGAGGCTGCTGTATCCAGGCTGTCTTCGCTGTGAAGTGAAGATCGGTCATCCCCAAGGTCAGAAGGCAAAGTTCGTTCAGCATTTTCCGTACCGCCATCGAACGACAGGCTATCACCACACTGGCTCAAGTCGACCTCCTGCGAAACGGTCAGTACCTTCAGGCTGGCTTCCAAGGCTTCTTTTTCCTTGAGTAGGCTTTGGTAAGCTCTGACAACATCTTTAAAGCGTGTCTGATACTTCACAAGCTGTTTCTTCTGCACTTCGATGGTTTCCAGCAGCTCCTTCTTGCCTTGGCCTCCACCAAAGCTCATACCGAACTTGTCCATGGCGTATCAGTGTCAGTCAGGTTTCATACTCTCTGCTGTGATATCCACCTGCAAAGTAAACACAGATTTATGACTGAGAAATAAAGAAGGAAAACCATTAAGCAGCATTTCACAGTATTTGGAGTTTGCTTAAACCTAAACATTTCCAAAAAGCTTTTGTGAATGTTTGTTTCACACTTTAGTATCATCAATGGAAAGCACAAATAATAAAATGAAAATAAAGCAAACACTCATAATTTGACTTTAAACTTTTTCGTGTTTTGTTGTTAGTCTTTGAGACTGCTTTTGTCCGGTATTTTAATATAATACTGACTATATTTTTAGCTCATATTGGTGATTGTTGTCTTTAGCTAACGTTAATTAGTTAGCAAGTTGTAAAGGTGTGAGAATACATACATTACATGAAATCCCACATTATGCCATTTATATCTAAAGCACTGTGCAAAACATGTTTACCGAATGTGCTTTTAATATCGTTTGTTGTTCATATAAGCGTATTTAAAAGCAGAAATATGGTTTTACCGGAGTACGTGTCCTGTTTACGTGCAGCCGTCACTTCCTGGTTGGGAAGTGACGTTTGACTGAAAATTAAAAGTTTAAGAGTAAGTTATTACAAAATAAATACTACAAGTGCATTACACATCGATTTTATAAATAAATATCGTCTATAAATAAATATGCATATGATATAACAAACATGAATCGAGCTGCAAAAATATATTATTCACTGCTTTCACTTCGTTTGTTGTGGTTAATGCTGTTCTCAAACTTGAACAGTGATTATAGTTACTGTAGAATAAGACTGAAAAGAGTAGGCTTTCAAAATCATTTAATACACACTCAATATGTTATGTATGTAACAGTGATAACAGTGATTATAGTTACTGTAGAATAAGACTGAAAAGAGTATGTTATGTACTCTTACACCACAACAACCGTGCATTTTATGGCATTGTATGCTAGTTAGCCATGTTCCTTTAGACAAAATATAAAACCTTGCTTTTTTGTATCATATTTGATATACAGCAGTATTTTTAATCACTCTACATTTGCATTGAACGTGCTTTAGTGATTCAGTTCATAAAAAAAAAAAAAAGTTAGAAAACTATCTGTTTCAGTGTTTTCCAGAATTGTGGTAGCATAAATAACTCACAGCCATACCTCAAACTAATTTTGAAACAGTTGTGTGATTTATGTATTTTAAATAGCCTATAAGTTGCTAACATGCTGGGTAAATCTACACTAAAACTACCACAAAGTTTAGTGTACAAGCTTGATAAATGGGACAAAAGTTGTAGTCCTTTAATAACAACTTGTTTAAAGAAAAGCGACAACAACTAATAGGTTTTTCTTTGTTATGAAATAACAAGATCCCTGATACTAACGTTTCTTATCCACACTCAGCTCTTCACTTTCCTCTTTCACTTCCATATGGGCCTGTGAAATGAAATTATGAAATATTCAAAAACCCACCGACACCTCTCAAACCTCTAGGTCTAGGAAGTACATTTCTTTTTTTTCTGTGTTTCTGTAAAAATAATACGGGAATATTTCACATCAGAAAAAGAAAAAGAAAAAAGAAACCTACATGAAAATCTAATATCAATTTATTATCAAGTGATTTGTGTTATAACATCTGATACTTTCTAGTAAACTGTGCACAGTGGCACTGTTTTGAAAAGCATATCCCTTTGGTTTTATTCAGTTACAGGAAGTTGAACTGAGAGAGGCAGCGCTGTTTGTGTTTGCTAACGAACAGGTCCTTCCCAATGCCATGACAGTGAGTGACCTGACAGACAAACTAGGCCTCTGGATCTAAAAAACCATTGAACTATTAAGAACAGAGAATTGCTAAAAAGTGCTTGAGCAGAAATCAGATGCAAATAACATGAGATGCCAGACGTGCGTTGTAGTACAGGACATGTCGAAATCCTCTTTGCTTGTTTCAACTTCACATTCAGGACTTTGTAATCAGTTCCTGTTCTAACGCACTTTTCTGTATTTTCCACCCCATTTCTTCTCCTTTGTCAGCCATTCCGTATATTATTTTTTTTAAAGCCTCATCATCTTATTAGTCATTTAACCTTGTATAGTATAAGTATGTTTTGCTATAAAACAAAGATTAAAGATTAAGGTAAGTATTGTGCTATTTTAGGGGTATACAGGGATAAAAGCATAAAGGAATTGTGAAACAATGAGTAAGATTAGGGATTTCTAAAGCATATCATTCCAGACTAAGAACAGGAAAACCAGTTTTCTTCTAGTGTATGAATGAATATTAAATATTTTAATATGCAGTAACTCATTAAGTCAAGATTATGACAGACATAAGCACTTTTGTCAATTCAGTAAAATAGTAAAAGAAAAACTAATCTTGGTCTACATTATGCTCATGAGTGGAATCCTTTAAACGTGTGTGTATATATATATATAATTCTGTTTTTTTTTTACTTTATGCATGGTAAGCCCATGACAGACATACCGTTTAAGCTCTAAAGGTTATAGTACAATATTTTATTATATGTAACCACAATTAATTCAAGCCTTATTTTCTACAAACCAAAAAAAAAAGAAAGTAAAATGCATAGTACTTTATTTAATATATTATTGTTAATGCAATTATTCAAAGATGTGACTTCCAGCCTGTTAATTGAACACATTTGGAAATAGACTGCAAGATACATTCAGTGCACTTAAATTTCTGCTTTCACAGATCCCAGGGAAAATAACATAATATTACAACACCTTACGCTAAGACTGGAATATGAAATTTATAATGAAATGATAACAGCCAGTGTAACATTGTTGGAGAAAATCTGCTTCCGTGGCTAATGCATGTGTTTGTATACATTATTCGAGTCTATTATGATTCCTGCATAAAAATAGGATAGTCCTAGAATGGTTTGAGTGGGTTAAATGTACATACACACATATAATGAACTCCAGTAATACCTTAAATGTGACCACTCAAGCGTAAATGGGGGCTAAAATATTGATAGCATTTACTCCTGCATTAAAAGACATAAGATGAATCCCTTATCCAGTCTGTAAAATTGTAATCATACAGGAAAAACACATCAGCTTACTCTGATTTAGGTCAAATACACCTGACACCACCCCCAAATCGGTGTAATAAAGTATTTTACAAAAGAAATCGAGTGTGATTGTGCTAAATATTAGATAGTTGTAATGGCTGGGTCATTTCAATGTGAGGGCACCATTTTGAGCTTGTAATAATGGGTAAGATCAGTCCATATTGTCCTCTTTACTACACAATAACAGGTTCCCGCTGGTTGTTCTGCCTTTTGACTACAAAAACTTTCTGTCCAGAGATGGTCACAGCATAAACATAGTCTTCGAACATCACTGTAAACAAAAAACATAAAAAAAATAACATCACAATGAAGTTTTTGTTTACATAATATACGTGTGTACTGTGTAAATTTATTATGTATATATAAATACATACACATGCAGCACATATTTAGAAAATATTTACATTTACATATATTTATATTAATATAAATTATATAATGTATAAATGTATTTAATATATAAACGCAACTTTTCTTAAATATACATGCATGTGTGTGTATTTATACTTAATATATAAATATACACAGTACACTCATATATTATGTAAACAAAAACTTTTATTTTTGATGCAAATAATTGCGATTAATCGTTTGACAGCACTAATAAATAAAAAATATATAATGAGTTTAATGATAGCTGAAAATAATGCAAAATATATAAATATATGAAATATGTGATAATACAATGCAATCATAAATGAAAATATATGAAAACGCAAAATATATAATTTCTTAATTTTCTCTTGATATTAGGATGAAAAATTCTAAACAAACATTTCTGACAGGCTTTAAGAGATTCAGTTAGGTGGGATGTAGAGGTCCAGGTGAATTATATATGTTTCTTACCTGACATGCGTTTGAAAGGGGGCTCAGCTGTCCCATGCAATCTGAAACGACAAGCTGTTCTGACCATCTGCATGATCACTCCTGCTGTGTGCTCGTCATTCTCCAGCTCTCCTGCGGACTGTAACAGATAGATAGATAGATAAATCTTGTCCTATCTATATCTACCTACCTATATACATACATACACACACCTACATACACACACCTACACACACACGCACGCACACCTACATACACACACACACATTGGTTTTTGTGGTTTATGGGGACTCTCCATAGGCGTAATGGTTTTTATACTGAACAAACTGTGTGTGCTATTGCCCTACACCTAAACTTAGCCCTCACAGGAGACTTTGTGCATTTTTAGATTTTCAAAAAAAACACCATTTAGTATGTTTTTTAAGCCTTTTGAATTACGGGGAGATAGGCAGTGTCCTCATAAAGCACCTTCTTATTGTAATACCTCTGTCATACCCATGTCATTATATAAATTTGTGTCCTCATAAACCACATAAACATAACACATGCGCACACACACACAGGCACGACACACACACACACACACACACACACACACACACACACACACACACACACACACAGGCACGACACACACAGGCACGACACACACACACCTCAAGATTCTTTTTCAACACATTTCATCTCATTATCTCATTATGGTTGCAATATATGATGAACTTTACTGCACATGAAGTGTTTAATAACTTACCGCAAGTACACCTTCCTCACTAACAACCAAATACCCAATCTGATCGGGTATTCTCTCTAAACCTTGGGTGAGAGCGGTGGTCTGCAATTCAACAAAAGATAATGCAGGAAATAAACATTAGCAGAGCTCATCTGGCAAACAGTTTCTTTTAGCCTAACAGTTACTGTTTTTTATTACATTATTTATAATCTGTATCACTTTTATGTTTTCCATACGCATGCACACACCATATTCATCAAAAGGAAAATTAAGCTGGACGCATACCCCCACATTTAAAATGATTTTTACCATTTTTTCAGCAGAGCAGATGAATTTACACTGTTGTCTTCCCGTCACACCCCGCCTCACGTGACTGACAAGCAAGCGTCGCGTGTTTATAGCGTCATATCACAAGGTAGATGGATTTTCCTGTAACGTTAAATTTGACATCCCTTATGTTTTTATGCCACAACACGTGATAAAGTTCTCAAAATATTTGGAATGTTTTATAGTTACAGAATTCTGCCAGTGTTCTGCCAGACTGTTATCGCACTGAATCTGATTCAGGATCAGACCGCACACGAGCGGCACTGACTCCAGATCAGATGTCTGTATAAAGCACTCAGGGTTTAGTCAGAGCGGAAGTGCAGTAGTCAGCTGATTAAAGCATATGATCCTGCAGGACGGAAAAACATTTCATCCATTCGGTCTGTCATTTGAGCAAATATAAGAAAAAGACAAAATGCCTGGAAGGGGGAAATTAATCGCCGTTATAGGGGATGAAGACACATGTACCGGATTCCTCCTCGGAGGGATCGGAGAGCTGAACAAAAACCGAAAACCCAATTTCTTGGCGGTGGAAAAGGACACCAGCATCGCCGAGATAGAGGAGACCTTCAAGTAAGAGACAGGATTTGAAATTGCTGAAGGATTTAAGATCAGATATTACTGTGTGTGTGTGTGTGTGTGTGTTTATGTGGTTTATGAGGACACAAATTTGTATAATGTGGGTATGACAGAGGTATTACAACATGAAGGTGGTTTATGAGGACACTGCCTATCTCCCCGTAATTCAAAAGGCTTAAAAACATACTAAATTGTGTTTTTTTTTTTAATCTAAAAATGCACAAAGTCTCCTGTGAGGGCTAAGTTTAGGTGTAGGGCAATAGCACACACAGTTTGTTCAGTATAAAAACCATTACGCCTATGGAGAGTCCCCATAAACCACAAAAACCAACGTGTGTGTGTGTGTGTGTGTGTGTGTATACACTATATTGCCAAAAGTATTGGGTCACCCCCTTCTAATGAACATGTTTGACTACTTTAGTCATTTCTATGAGAACAAATCTTACTGTTAAAGCATATAATAATATTCTAGGGAATTGTGTGCTTCTAATTTTATAGCAACAGTTTGGACAGGACCCTTTTCTATTCTAACATGACAGTGGCTCTGTGTATAAGGCACTGTTCAAAAAGACATGATTGATTGAGTCAGTGTGGAAGAACGTGACTGGTCTGCAGAAAGCCAAGTCCTGATCCCAGCTGAACACCTCTGATGTGACTTTAAATGCAGACCTTGAGCCAAAAACACCAATGACTTGTATATAAGGGTACAGTCATTTTAGACACGTCCAAAACTTGCAACAGAGATGGAAATACAATTTTTAAATACATGAATTATGTTTCCATCTTTGTTTCCACAGTTTTGTTAGTGCCTTTTCTGTTGTAAAGAAGGGGGTGTCCCAACACTTTTGCCCTTATAGTGTCTATACAAGTCATTGGTGTTTGGTGATGAGTTTTTGGCTCAAGGTCTGCATTTAAAGTCACACCAGAGGAGTTCAGCTGGGATCAGGACTTGGCTTTCTGTAGACCAGTCACGTTCTTCCACACTGACTCAATCAATCATGTCTTTTTGAACCATGCCTTATACACAGAGGCACTGTCATGTTAGAATAGAAAAGGGTCCTGTCCAAACTCTTGCTATAAAATTAGAAGCACACAATTCCCTAGAATAGTATTACATGCTTAAACATTAAGATTTGTTCTCATAGAAATGACTAAAGTAGTCAAACATGTTCATTAGAAGGGGGTGACCCAATACTTTTGGCAATATAGTGTGCGTGTGTGTATATATATATATATATATATATATGTGTATGTATGTATGTGTATATAATGTTTTTGTGTCAAGTAATAGGGATATAATAGATATTATATGTCTAGATGAAGAGATGCAAAAACCTCTAAGTGCCATTTGAAATTCTTCTAAAATGAGCATTTTTCTCAGGCTTCTATGTTCAGTTATTTCACTTTAATCGAAATGAAAACAACCTATTAATTGCCATTAAATGTATTGCCATTAAAGTGCCATCACAGAACCTACACATAGGAGCCTGATAAAAATGCTCATTTTAGAAGAAAATTTAGAGGCTTTTGCATCTGAACTCTTCATATATGTCCCTATTACTTAAGCATTTAGACTTTTCAAATAATCACATTTTGACCTAGAATAGTAGTTTACATATATTTATAGTACACAGGTAATTTTTTTTACTTGAATATTAACATTAATTATATCTTCATTTCCAGGAGTTTCCTGGCTCGCAATGACATTGGCATCATCCTCATCAACCAGTTCATTGCAGAGATGATTCGTCATGCTATAGATGCCCACATGGAGTCAATCCCAGCCGTTCTGGAGATTCCTTCAAAAGAGCATCCTTATGATGCCTCCAAAGATTCCATCTTGCGACGGGCCAAGGGCATGTTTTCAGCAGAGGACTTCCGATAAGCTGATACCCCTGTGGGATCTCGGGCTGGCCTTGGCAGGTGTGAGAGTAAATGAGTTTAACTTCTTGATCTCATCCATCTTGCTGAAGCTGGAACCCGTATTAAAAAGATTAAATAATGATGTGTTGTTACTGTGATGTTCTGTGACTTTTGCCATTCCCAAGTTTGAAGAAGAGGAAATTGTTTGTCAGTGCTCCTAATAATAATTCTTTAAAGTTATATAATATAATTAATTATATTATACATAATAATGGCAAAAAAGGATACGTGTTATTTTACCCCTTGTGCAACAGACATTATATACCACAAGAAATTAAGTTAAAATAATTTATTATATAGTACTATCTATACCTTTTAATATTTAAGTTCTATCATCTCAAAGCTGACAATATTGGACTGCTAAGCCACTGTTCCGCATTTAAATCGGTCTCAAATAACTTAAAATGCTAACTGGACATCTTTGGATCTCTGACATCTGTAACTGTAATGTGATGTGCTATAAATGCATATTTTGTCATTGTATTGGCTGTCACTTTGAGCACTGCAAAGAGCTTTAGGCTACATTATATGATGTGATTAAATGTTAACTTATGTCTTCAGAACTGTGACTTGCAGTTTATTAAAAGAAATGGAGTCTGACACTCTTTTGCTTTTGTGTGATGAATATCTGATGTCTAAAAAAATATATTATTTTACAATATATTTGTATATTGTTTTACAAAATATTATTATACAATAAAAATATTTTAAAAGCCAAAATGTTAATCAAAACACTTATAATAAATATTAAAAGCTAATAAAAAAGTATTTCTTAATGAATTATACCACATGGATTACAAAAAACCAAGGTGAAAAGTTAAATTGAGTTGAAATATATTTTGTTTGGCAAAAAAAGTAAGATACACATTAGGATAATCAACCATGTGTTAAAAAAACACATGACGTAATAATCATAAGAAATGAGAAATTAACTGCTTTGGTGCTAGTTCCTGGAAATCATATTATCACTGTGTTGTCACACACACACGGAAGTCTAACTGAAACCTAAAAACTGATATATCTAAGTTTACTGTAGGTCTATTGTGAAGAGAGGAAGTGATTTATCTTTCTGTGGTTTCTTACACAATTACTATCAGCTCCCAAATGTTTTCAGAACATTGATAAGGTCCCAACACTCTTCTACCCCTGTCTTATTCAAGGACAAAACCTACTCCAGCTTGTGGGAATCACACACAAATCAGATCCCTAAAAGATGAAAGAGCTTTAGAATGATGAGGGAGTTGTATATAAGCTTAAATCAGCTCTGATCTGCTTCATTCACATTGACTGTGTTCAGTAAGTCAGTGCTAGTGATGAACAGCATGATTCTTGTCTGGACTCTCAGCTTTCTGATCATCAGCTACACTCTTGGGTTTCCCATGCTTAATGGCACAAGGTAAGATATTTTCATGCATACCTATGAGTTATGGGTATATTTCCACAAAAATGTAATATAAATGTATTCTTTTCAACAGTGTATCTTACATGGAGACTTTTCCAAATGTTACAGAGAGCAACTCCACAGAATATATTAAGACCAATCTGACGAACAGGTATAGAAATTTTGGAATCCCATAGAGTCCAATAGAATGCTAAAACAATTCTCTCATCTAACCCAAATGTTTTGACTTTTCCTATATATCTGAAATAAGTATACGAAAAAGGCCTTTCACGTAAGTCATGCATTTATTTATTTAAAAAAAAAAAAACATGCATGCAATACAAATATTATGTATGTGTTAATGTGTAAACTTTTAACTGCTTATATAACAATGATCACAATAAATTTTCCTTGTATTTAAAAATAAAGTGTGTTAGTTAAAGGTGTTAACATTTGCATTTAAAATAATGGAATCATTCTTTACATTGTAGTGTATTAAAAAAGTCGTGACGTATTGTCAAGTATGGTGACCCATACTCGAAATTGGTGCTCTGCGTTTAACCCATCCAAGTGCACACACACAGCAGTGAGTAGTGAACAAATGCATGCGCACACACACACACACACACACACACCGTGAACACACACCCGGAGCAGTGGGCAGCCATGCTGCAGCGCCCGGGGAGCAGTTGGGGGTTCGGTGCCTTGCTCAAGGGCACCTCAGTCGTGGTATTGAGGGTGGAGAGAGCGCTGTACATTCACTCCCCCCACCTACAATCCCTGCCGGCCGGGGACTCGAACCCGCAACCTTTCGATTACGAGTCCGACTCTCTAACCATTAGGCCACGACTTCCCCAAATTAGTAATTAATTAGTATTAATTAGTTCATAAAGGGTAATTCACCCAAAAATTAAAACTAGCTTGTTATTTACTCACCCTCAAGCCATCCTAGGTGTATATGACTTTCTTCTTTCAGACGAATCCAATCGGAGTTATATAAAAAATTGTCCTGGCACTGCTAAGCTCATTGCAATGGGTGGCTGTTGCTGTTCAACAGTCCAAAACACATTAAATAAAGAGCGTGCATGCATAATAAAACGCGCCTCACGTTTATCCATATGCAATATGCATATTTCAAATGTAATAAACACTTTTCTATCACTTCTGCTAATGTATGCTGTCCTTATAACATAGCATAAAGACAAATTGCACAAAGAATGCTTGTTTTGTTCATAATCACACTGATAATAATTATATTGTGTTTTCGGCCTCTGTTAGACCACACTAATCTAAAATGCCAAATTAAAATGGATGCATTCATGACAGCTTTTATTAATCACACAGAAATCAAATCTTAAATGACTAGTGAAATGTCACCACAAAGAAGAACAAATAACTTCCTGTCTCATTATTTCTGTGTCATTTTCTGTATCACCTTTTTTCTTTTTGACACAAACCAGATGCACGACTCGTATTACAGCAAATGGCCTTTAAATAATTTCTTTACTGACAAAAGGACAGAATATTTCATTTTAAATTCTCATTCAGTATTTCTTGGTGCCTGAAATTCTCTCTTTTCAGCCGAAGGTTTTGTCCTCTGTCCACTTGTTCCTTGTGGAACCTGGGGTCAATGCTACAGACTGGAAATGAGATTGCTGGGGACATGACCAGTGATCCAATGGGAATTGGCAAGAAGTGAAGCATTATCCTGAATGATCAAAGATCCAGTGGTGTTTTGATTGACTAGAAGAAGTTGCACTAATGAATTACAGTGAAGTGAAATGGGATTTATTTAGGCATGTTGTGTTTCAGCAAGATACACTCAGAATCATATTGTCTTACAGTAGTGTTGTGATGTTTCTGTTTTTATTTTACTGAGAATAATTATAGTGAATTTTTTTTTTTTATATAATTTTAGTAATTTTTAGTGAAACCATGCCCATTATATGGAGAATGGAAGAACATCATATATTGCAATTTTTATTGTATGTGTATAAGTACTCGTTTTGTTCAGTTTGCAGTTGGTTATTGTGTGGTTTGAGTGTATGTTTCGCTGTGTATTTCTGTTTGTGGATTAAAGACTATTTAGATTAAATTACTTTGTCTTTGACACTTTTTGTCATTGTCATCTGACATCTAGAAGGTTATCTCATTATTTCTCATCTCATTATTTGATTATGTGAACTAACATTATGTTAATTGTCATCATAGGAGGCATACGGTATATGAGAACTGATTATGAAAACATTCCCAGTTCTGTAAGAGGGACATTCATAGGCTATACAACACTATTGAAACTCATACAAAATAGCTTGGTTTGATGTTAACAAAAGATATGGCACAATGTTCTTTCTCAATATAAAATGTTAAAAGCAAACTTTGTTGATAGACCTGTTAAGTAAACAAATATCCACACACATTAATTCCTCGGACTGATTCATTTATTATATGTGGTGACTTATTTTCTCTCTTTAAACTACAAAACATTGATAATGTCTAATCAGTCATCTCTGTCTGTCTTTTAAATGTTTGTCTCTTTTTCAAGGACAAAACCGAAGCCTGTGGGAACCACACACATATATGCTTAACATAAAGAGCATTTGAATCCTCAGAGAATTAAATATAGTTTAACCCGCTCTGATCTGCTTCTTTCACATTGACTGTGTTCAGTAAGTCAGTGCTGCTGATAAACAACATGATTCTTGTCTGGACTCTCAGCTCTCTCATCCTTAGCTACACTCTTGGGTTTCCCATCCTTAGTCACGCAAGGTAAGATATTTTGAAGCTTGTTGTCCACAAAAACTTCTACATTTATCATAATTGTGATGTATTCATTTTCATTGTATCCAGTGTTGGGGAAAGTTACTTTTAAAAGTAATGCATAACAATATTGCGTTACTCCCTAAAAAAGTAACTAATTACGTTACTTAGTTACTTTTTATGGAAAGTAATGCGTTACGTTACTTTTGCGTTACTTTTTAAATATGAGCAGGGCTTGATTGTTTTTAATACAAGAAATTACATTAATACAAATGTAAAAGCCCTGTATCTTGTGAAGGAAAAGTAAATTCACGTCTGTAAAGTAAAACTCAGGATAAGAAGGTTTAACACTCTTCGGCAATAAAAAAACAATGAAGCACAATTGTTAGTTTATCTAAAGTCATTTTTGCTTATTAGTATGGTTGAACTGGATCATCAAAGGTCAGCAGCAAAGACATTGGTTTATAAAATGGGATTAGATACATTTGTGTTGTTTAACATATTTAATTATTGTTGTTTGCGTCATATTCTGAGTTTGCATTTCACTGTTTTAATTCATTTTGATGAATACTAAATCTGTTTTTTGCGAGTGGGATGAATTAATGCATTCACATTTAGTCTAGAACTACAGTAACAGCATGTTCACACAGCGCACTGTCAGTCAATAAATGGGGAAAAAGTAACTGGCGTTACTTTTTTGAAAAAGTAACTCAGATATTTTCTTGTAAATGAAAAAGTAATGCGTTACTTTACTAGTTACTTGAAAAAAGTAATATTATTACGTAACTCACGTTACTTGTAATGCGTTACCCCCAACACTGGTTGTATCATATTTTAAGACTCCAAATAAAGTTCCCACAAGTGCTTTTGTTTACTTGCATTATTTCATGCTGAATCATTTGAACAACATTCAGTCAAAAACATAATTTTGAGTCCACCAAACTGATACCAAGTCATGTATTTGTGTCTTGATTTGTGTAACAATTTATAAGCTCAAAAGGGAATTATATATACATAATTACGATTAATTATGATTAATGACAATTATTTATATCGGCTGCCAGTAATAACTGTCGCAGAATTAAATTGCCATCAGCTGATCTTTCCGTCCAGCGAACATTCAGTGTAAGTTCGTATCAACTCTAAGAAAGGGTATTTCCTTGGCCACAGAAAATACTTTCCTATTAATGCATTAGAGCATTGTAGCAAGTGTCAAAATCGTAAAGGGACATTAATTTGCAAGGCAGAACCAGAAACTCATGTAATTTGTGCACAACTTTTATTAACTAAACACTAACGCAAACTAGTCTAACAAACAAACAAATAAACAAACATACATACGTACAATCACTCATACATGGGGAAAGGCTAAATTATAGTTGATGGATGAAGCCATCAGGAAAACCAGAGAATGCAGTTATGGAGAAAGTAATTTAACCACCTGAGTAAAACCATCAGCACCATTTATAATGGGGTCTATAACTTATACTAAACCTCTGTTTCGTTTAGTTAAATGTTATACTTGCACCGGAATGCAGTCTCAGATGAAAGTCTTAATGGTTTCAAAGTTTTGGACTCCCGATTACGTTCTTCCGGGTTGAAGAGTGATGAATTCCAAAAATGTTCTCAGGTAGAAATGTTCTTCCAAGTTTTGAATGGAAAAGAGTTAAGAAAGAGATCATGCTGAGGTCCAAGGAGCTTGGTTGAATGGAAAGACAAGGCCGCAAAGGCCTGGTACAAAAACTTAGAGGGTCAGAAAAAGTTCTAGCTCACATCCTCTTAGGATCTAACAAAACCGCAGACTGCTTGGCATCTCTTATGTGGGAGCTTTATCTGCTATAGGGGTCACACCTCTGGGGTGTCAAATACCCAATGGAGACAACAGACAACACTGCGACCGTTGCGTATATCAACCGGCAAGGCGGTTTATGCTCCCTTCGCATGTCGCAACTCGCCCGCCACCTCCTCCTCTGGAGTCAGAAGCATCTGAGGTCCCTTCGTGCCATCCACATCCCAGGAGTGTTCAATCGGGCAGCCGACGAGCTGTCTCGAGCAGCACTTCCAGGGGAGTGGAGACTCCATCCCCAGGTGGTCCAGCTGATTTGGAGTCGGTTCGGAGTTGCTCAGGTAGACCTGTTTGCATCTCCGGAAACCACCCACCGCCAGTGGTTCTACTCCCTAACCGAGGCAACGCTCGGCACGGATGCACTGGCACACAGCTGGCCCCAGGGCCTGCGCAAATATGCGTTCCCCCCAGTGAGCCTACTAGCACAGACACTGTGCAAGATCAGGGAGGACGAGGAGCAGGTCTTGTTAGTGGCTCTATATTGGCCCAACAGGACCTGGTTCCCGGAACTCATGCTCCTCGCGACAGCCCCGCCCTGGCCGATTCCTCTGAGGAAGGATCTGCTTTCTCAGAGACGGGGCACCCTCTGGCACCGGTGTCCAGACCTGTGGAAACTCCATGTATGGTCCCTGGATGGGACGCGGAGGTTCCAGGTGACCTACCCCAGGAGGTAGCACTCACTATCGCTTCAGCACGTGCACCGTCCACAAGACGGGCCTATGCTCTGAAGTGGAACCTGTTCATCGATTGGTGTTCCTCTCACCATGAGGACCCCCGGAGATGTTCGATCAGAGCCGTGCTTTCCTTTTTGCAACAAGGGTTGGAGCGTAGGCTGTCCCCCTCCACCCTTAAGGTTTATGTTGCTGCCATTTCCGCTCACCACGACCCCGTAGCGGGGAAGTCGGTGGGGAAGCACGATCTGGTTGTCAGGTTTCTTAGGGGGGCTAGGAGGTTAAATCCTCCTAGGCCTCCCTCCCTACCCTCTTGGGATTTGGCATTGGTGCTAAGAGCCCTACAAACTGCCCCCTTTGAGCCTTTGCAGTCAGTCGAGTTGAAGCTTCTCTCTATGAAAACCCAACCCCTGACTGCATTGGCCTCGATCAAGAGGGTGGGGGACCTGCAGGCACTTTCGGTCAATGAATCGTGCCTTGAGTTTGGGCCAGCTGACTCCAGTGCAACACTGAGGCTCCGGCCCGGCTATGTGCCTAAGGTTCCTACCACTCCCTTTAGAGACCAGGTAGTGAACTTGCAAGCGCTGCCCCTGGAGGAGGCAGACCCAGCCCTAGCTTTGCTCTGTCCTGTACGTGCACTGCGACAGTACGTGGATAGAACTCAGAGCTTCAGGACCTCAGAACAGCTCTTTGTCTGTTACGGAGGACAGCAGAAGGGGAAGGTTGTCTCCAAGCAGAGGATGGCCCACTGGATAGTGGATGCCATCACCTTGGCCTATGAAGCACAAGGTGTGCCCTGCCCACTCAGGTTGCGTGCTAACTCCACTAGGGGTGTCGCATCTCACTAGCAGACATCTGTAGAGCTGCGGGTTGGGCGACTCCCATTCGCTAGGTTTTATAGCCTACGTGTCGAACCGGTTTCCTCCTGTGTTCTCATCTCAAACGGGTAGTGGCACTGAGAGGCCCGGCTCAGAGTCGGCTTGCGGCGTCCTTACGCCTAATAGAGTTCCTTAACCAGGCAAACCCTGTCGAGTCCTCCAGCACTCCGGCGTCCGGACGTGGCGGTGCGTCCGGCGCCAGGCCTTTCAGCCAATGAATTCTTGAAATCTGGTGTGAGGCTAGTGCCCATATGAGAGACCCTGTCTGGATCCCATATGTGTATCCCACGGTATACTTATTAGAGCCGTGTTTCCCCTGGCAGACCACGTTCTGCCATCTCTAATGATGCAGCCTAAGCCATCTCAGAGACTTCCATGTGCTATAGGGCCCTACGGGGTTACTTCACATCTAAATGTCACTTAACCCCCTCTGGGAGGAGGTGACTCCGCAGTATGCCTCTTCCAAGCGGAAGGGCACGCTTCCCAGTGTTATCCAAGTCCTACTGGTGGGTTGCTCAAGGAACAACAGTAGTTGACCTTCTCTGTGTAGAGCCCGGTCCTATCGTCTGCCTTATAGGAAGGATCAGGAGGCCTACACAGGGCACTGGAAGGGGCAGCTTCTGTGGCGCTTTGGTAGGGATCCCAATTTCGTCGGTCATCCGACGTGACTCGGAGTGACCGACTGAATGGTAACATCTCGGTTATGTATGTAACCCTTGTTCCCTGAAGGAGTGAACGGAGACGTCATGTCCCGTCGCTACAGTCGCTGTACCACCGCTGAGCTGCCGGGTCACCGGCTCGGCTCCTCAGCAAAAGCATGAATTAATGCGGTGCACCTGCTGCCTCTTATGCTCATGCTGTGATCAGCGGCAGCTGGATGCAATGATCGCATGCCAATGTCCATTGGCTCGTTTAGTTACACTCGAAGTCGATTGGTCTCTCTAGGCGAGATCCCAATTTCGTCGGTCATCCGACGTGACATCTCTATTCCCTCCTTCAGGGAACGAGGGTTACATACGTAACCGAGACGTTTCACATTCACATGAGTAGCTCAGTTTATTCTATAGGAATAACTATTGCATCCAAATGTAAGCTAATATTCATGTACTTCACTGGGGTGAAAGCCCAGGATGCCGATATGCTGCTACCTGTGCCATGCACAATCTGGCTGACCACTAGACTGGGGATGAGAAAGCAGGGGAGAGTACAAGTGACCCATGGGGGCCTGGAAAAAAATAAGGGTTAAACGAGGGTTACTTATTTGCCTTGCTTTGATTCACAAGTGCTAACTTTCAATAGATATTTCATTACTCATGCAAAGAGAGTAAATATAGAAATGTGTGTTATCAACACATTGCTCATGTCATCTCTCCACATCAATGAAGAATACAATCATTCTTATTTCCATCCATTGACTCCTTTTCTTTCATTTGAAAATAAAATATGATCAGTATATAAGAAATATGTTGCCTGTTTTATCATACATAAAATATGGCTAAAAATAAATGGGGGAAAAAAATAAACTATAAGTAACCCAGTAACCCAATATAGGTTTCATTAACAACTATTACCCCCTAAGTCAAAATCTATTATACATACAGTTTATATATTTTAAGAAGTATTTCAATTACTTACAGTGGCAAGGGTGACAAGCCTGTAAGAGTCTTCTACTATCTGCAGGCATAACACGTTCAGAAATGTATATTTTATGTATTTTATTTTATATGCAAATTGAATATTTAAAACAGTTTGCAATTATTATGTATGTGTGTGTATCTACGTGTATGCATGTGTATGAGTCTGTGCATATTTATGTGATTTATGAGGATGCAAATTTGTATATTGACATGGGTATTATCCTGGTATAACAACATAAACGTGTTTCATGAGGACATTTTTTCCTTATATCTTTAAAAATATATTAGTTATATTAAAATCTAAAAATGCAAAAAGTTTTGTGTGCTGGGTAGGTTTAGGATTAGGGTTTGTGTAGGGGCTTAGTATAAAACTACATTAGAGTAAAGTAAAGTAAAAGTACAGTATAAAATCCATTACGCCTACAGAGAGTCCCCATAAAACATAAAAACCAGTATGTGTGTGTGTGTGTGTTTATTTCCTCCTTTTATATTCCAAATCATTGACAAGGTCTCATCAATCGTCTCTGTCTGTCTTTGTTTGTCCCTGTTTTATTCAAGGACAAATCCAACTCCTGCCTGTAGAAATCACACACATTTAGAACATTAAAAGATTAAAGAGCTTTTGAATGGGCAGGGAATTGTATATAAGGTTAAATCAGCTCTGAGTCTGCTTCATTCACATTCACTAAGTCAGTGCTGAGCAGCTACGAAGAATAACTTTACAGTGTATTATATTGAGATCTGGTAGAGAAAAAGTGACTGAACAGAAAAAGTGTGAATTTTGGGTTTTTGGGCCTTGCGATGGGAAAGCAATGGTCACAAACTTAGACCTTGAATGCAAATATGCTGAATATAATATGTCTATGTTAAATACATGGATTTTGTTTCAATGTAGCAAAAACATATTTTATGAATTTTACAAATTGATGAATTGCTGTTCTTTTTCATACTGAAATTTTATGAAACAGAATTCTAAGATTCTCGGTCTTTATGTTTCTCTCTTTGATAAATTAAGACAGCAGCTTGTTTAGTTTTAAAACAACATGCAATCAAAGAATTGCCAATCAAAATGCAATCAAAAATCTGGGCCACAGGATGCAGACTGGGGATGGGAACACAAGGAACAGTGCTTGTGATGCATGGGGAAAAAAAGGGATGTATAGGAGAATAAAGGTTACTTGAATAAAGAACACTTGTTATTTAATTGTTTTGAAGGCACATTTAATTGTAAAATATCCTTCCATTGAGCTTTGCTTAGATTCAAAAGCTCTGTCTGCCGTTGAGAGCAAATATAGATATGCAATCAACACAATGACATTATAATGTCATCTCTTTATACAAATGAAAAATAAAAATCATTTATATTACATTTATACATTTATTACTTTCTGTATTCTGATGAAGAAACATACAAAAGGGATGTAAATGTGTAGCTACAACTGCATGTGACTACCACACACTATTAGATTAACATGCATTCAGAAAAGAATATATAATTACAATCTAAAACAAACAATTAATATCAATGTACAGTGCTGTAAAAATGTATTTGCCCCCATCCTGATTTTTTCTAATTTTATGTTCAAATTAAACAGTTTTAGATATTTAAACAAAATACACCTTGTACAAAGGCAACCTGAACAAACACATTCAGTTTTTTTATGTCCATGGACATAATGTTCCTTGTCAATATAAAAAGTTAAAAACAAACATGGCTGATTAACCTTAAGTAAACTGAAACCACATATCCAAACACACTTCAGATAAAAATCTGATGTTTTCCCATGATTATTGTCCAATGTGGTGACTTATTTTCCCTCTTTATACTAAAAAACATTGATAAGGTCTCATCAGTCGTCTCTGTCTGTCTTTTACATGTTTGCCCCTTGACAAAATTCAAGGACAAAACCAACTTCTGCCCGTGGGAGCCACACACATATACAGATGCTCTTTAAACATATTTAAAGAGCATCTGAATCCTCAAATACATAGTTAAATCAGCTCTGATCTGCTTCATTCACATTGACTGTGTTCAGTAAGTCAGTGCTAGTGATGAACAGCATGTTTCTTGTCTGGACTCTCAGCTCTCTCATCCTCAGCTACACTCTTGGGTTTCCCATGCTTAATAGCGCAAGGTAAGATATTTCCGTGCATATCTGAAACATTGTCCACAAAAATGACCACATTCATAATTGTGATACATTCATTTTCAGCAGTGGATCCCATATCAATGGCACAATGGGGAACGTCACAGAGAATAATCAGACCAGGTATACACACACACACACACACACACGCCTGTTAACTGTCACGGGCCCACCGGTGGGCCCACTTGCCATTACATGTTTTAAACAGTAATATCTTAGTCTGAACCTATAAAGCAATCTTGACAAACTATATATCGTTTGAAAGCTTAAAGACTCTAGTTTTCATATTTGGTGACTGATTTTTTAAATATTTTACAGAGCAACCGTAATTTATTCATTTGTAAGAAGAGTACTCATCAGACTCAGAGAGCGAGAACTAACCTTTACTTTGAAATAGTGATACATATATAAAATCATGAAAAATCAGCCATTCATGTTCATGTCAAGTGTTCAAAAGATAACATTCTATTTTTTGAGGTAAAAAAAAGATCTAAAAGTGTTTCGAATATGAAGAAAAAACAATAGGTTCTCAATTTTTGATGCAGCGTGAACTATATCGTACGTCCAGGGTTCTTGTTGCATGTCTTTTATGTGTTTTTTTAGAGGATGAATTGAAATCAAATACTGCCATACCACCCCTAATACTTCTGAATGTGATGTCTACATCATAAATATTGAGAAAAGAATGGAAAAAACATGTTTCAGATCACTCAAACCATATATGGAAATAGAGACGCCCTTATATGGTTACTAATGGAGTTTGATGGTCATCTACTGGAAAAGCTTGGTACTACGCCGAAACAAAATTTCATTGAAAGCTCATTTTTTGAGATATCAATCTCAAATTCGGAACAAAACTTCTTCAGATTTTTGGTTTTGATTTTCTAGCATTTTTAGAGTAAAACCTGTTTTGTAAAATATATATTTTACATAAAATATAAATATTAAAATTTTTACATTTTATATTTTCATAAACTTAAACTTCCATAACTTTTTTGTAATATAATTTTTATAACTTTTTTCACCTCTACAATAATCTAAGTGTCTTCTTTAAAAAGAGACCAACCATAAGTATCTGCTCCAAACCATTCAAAATTTATAACAATTTAAGTTGGAAATGTCATTTTCAGGCCTATACTCAAAAAGTGGAACCGACAGTTAACAGGTTAATGATGATTAAATAAAACAGCGTGAATTATGCTGACAGACTGGGGTGGGAAAACCATGGTCACATACTCTGACTTTGGATTTTGACCATCTTGCGCATGTTGGGCTCTTTTTTTTTTACTTTAATCAGGTAAGTAAATAATTCATAAAACATTATTAAATCTACCCTTTTCATAAGAAGTGTTTCCTCTGTCCCTGTCACTGAAACCTTTTTGGTCCTCTGGCAACTTGATCCGTGTCAATCTGCTGGAGACTCGGCTAGAGATCTAATGGGAAATGGCAAGGAATGAAGAAAGATTAGAAAATAAAGAAAATTAGCATGATTCTGAATGAGAGAATCCCAGTGTATTCTTTATAGTTTTGCTGCATTATGAAAACAAGAGTGATTTTGGCATGCTGGTATCCAAATTTGATTGAATCGTCATTGTGGTGCTCTGGTCTTCTGATATTTTTACAATAAATAACTCTTGAACTAAATCAGCATTTTAAGTGAATGGATTTGTCATAATGCTTAAAATGTAATTACACTTTTGTCTTTTTTTTAATCATTTTATGCACATTTTTTTTTTACATACATTGTATAACATTTTAAGACTGCAACTAAAGAAACTAAAAAACCCAGCTTTTGTTTACTTTAATTCACGCTGAATCATTGGAACAACATTTAATCAAAGCAATTATCCTTGCAAACACAATTCAGAGTCTATCTAAATGGCACCAAGTCCAATATTGTCCCGTTTGTGTGTCTTAATATTTCTATCTGGTTATGTCATTTGTTATACAGATGTGCTAGTAAAATTGTAATTTTTTTCTGCTTATTTCTTTCTTTCCTTTTAAGTTTCTTCATGCTCAAGTGAGAATTTATAATTAAAGTGAAATAGTTAATCACATTCACACGAGTAGCCCAAAAACTATGGCATCCAAATGTAAGTAAATATTTATCTGTACTTCACAGTGCCCCAGGATGTTCTTTACCTGCATCATGCCAGAGCTCTTTAACCGCATACAGACTGGGGATGAGAAGGCAGGGGACAGCGCAAGTGATGCATGGGGGCCTGGGAAAAAATAAGAGATGAAGAGGAGAAAGAGGGTTGCTTATTTGATTGTTTTCAGACACATCTAATTGTAAAATGTTTTTCCTTTGAGCCTTGGTAATTTTATTATTCATGCAAAGAGAGCAAATATAGAAATATGTTTTCAACACATTGTTAATGTCATTTCTACACACTAATGAAGAATAAAATCCATCCATTGACTCCTTTTCTTTTATTTGAAGATAAAATATCAGTTTATTTAACAAATATGTTGCCTGGATTATCATACATAAAAATATGATTAAAATATAACCCAATATAGGTTTCATTAACAACTACAATCCCCAAAGTACCTCAAAATTTGTCATACATACAGACAGTTTACATATTTTCAGAAGTATGCCAGTTATTACAGTGTAAGAAACTAATAATAATAGTGTAACTGCAACTGTTTTATTTTATATGCAAACTGAATGAAAATATATAAAACAATTTGTGTATGTGTATTATATGTGGTGATGTATTTTCTCACTTTATACTACAAAACATTGATAATTATCTCTGTTTTTTTTATGTTTGTCCCTGTCTTATTCAAGGACAAAACCAACTGCTGCCTGTGGGAACCACACACATATACAGATCATTAAAAGATGAAAGAGCTTTTGAATGATCAGGGAGTTGTATATAAGCTTAAATCAGCTCTGATCTGCTTCATTCACATTGACTGTGTTCAGTAAGTCAGTGCTAGTGATGAACAGCATGATTCTTGTCTGGACTCTCAGCTTTCTGTTCCTCAGCTACACTCTTGGGTTTCCCATGTTTAATGGCACAAGGTAAGATATTTTCAAACATATCTGAAACATTGTACAAAAAACGACCACATTCTACTTCATACTTGTGATATTTGTTTTCAGCGATGGATCTTACATGAAGATGTTTCCCAATGTCACAGAGAGGACTTTCACAAAGAATAATATCAGTCTGACCAGGTATATACATACATGCTTGACGGAACAGAACAGTTTGTGAATTATGGGTTTTGGTGGTAAAGAAATAGTTACACACTTGGACCTTAGTTAAATGGGTTGCCTATTTTACACAAGTTGGGCTGCTGATTACTTAAGTTCTTAAATTAGCATTCTTTTTTTTCTCTCTGATGGGCTTTTTATATACAGTGTTTTTGTGTTTTGTCTGTGACTGTACAGAATTTATTAATATAAGCAAGGTTTATGTGTGTGTGTGTCTGTGTTTGTATGTGATAAAACTGAATTTTACATTTCTAATAACTTTTCCTGTCTCACAAAGATTGCTGAGTGAATATAAATAATTGTGTGTGTATATATGTATGTATATTCCTAACAGCTTTTCTTTATTTACAGTTACCAATTCCAACCAGAGCTAGTATTAAACGTGTAATTCATTTTCTTTTCAAATTCTTTTTATTGGAATTTTTAATTTGCTGAGTAATGCATGTGCTGCTGCTTATGACATTCCGAACAAACCTCTACACATCCTGTGTCATACTCTCTCTCATGAAGTCACTCCTTTTCTTTGATAAAAGCAGACCACAGCTTCAGTCCCAATTCAAACTCTAGCAAATATCTTTTAAATGAACGTAAGCTTGTTTTCCTTTGTCATTTCAGCCTAACAAATCATATATCAAGTTTATCGGCAAGGTTGTTTTAAAGGAAATGGTAGTGGTGACTTGTTTGCTCTTTTAGGCCAAGCAATGAAATTTCCAGTGTGTGAGAATTTGATGTCATTATCATTGTAAGAACTATGAATTTGCCTATTCAGTGGATTTATGAAATTCACATGAGTGCAATAAGTTTAAGCAAACAAGATTCTTTGTAGCTCAATTTATTCTAGGAAAACTATGGCATCCAAATGCAATATAATATTCATCTGTACTTCACAGGGGCTCAATTCCACAATGTCTTTTGCCTACCTGTGCCACACAAAATCTGGGCCACAAGATGCAGACTGGGGATGAGAAGGCAGGTGCCAGTGCAAGTGACGCATGGGGGCCTGGGAAAAAATAAGACAATTATAGTGGAAAGAGGGTTACTTGTATTGAATATATATATATATATATATATATATATTTTAGATAGAGTTAATTGTCTTTACTTTGAGCCTTGCTTTGATTCAAAATTGCTAACTTTAAACTATTTTTTTTTATTATTCATGCAAGCAAATTAAAAAATACATGTTATCAACACTTTGGTAATATCATCTCGCCACACCAATGAAGAAATAATTTGTATTAGTATCCATAGAGTCTTTTTCTTTACATTCCATTTTTGTTTTATCATATGTAAAAAAAAAAAAACAAAAAACAAAAAAACAAAACAAAAAACAAATTCTAATCTAAAAATAATTAGCCTTTCTTTCTTTCTTTCTTTCTTTCTTTCTTTCTTTCTTTCTTTCTTTCTTTCTTTCTTTCTTTCTTTCTTTTTTACAAGAATGTTGGTATGCATCTATGTTCTGAAAAATGTATGAATCAAATCTGTAAATCATATCTACGCTGCATATTTTCATAACTATTGTGGTTACTCAGTAAAACTTGTCACTCACAGTACAGTGAAACAATTTGGTGTTGGATTTACTTTGTAATTATTTGTGAAAGTAACTAGCAATTAAGTGCAAATTGTTTCAAAGACATGGCAACGCCCAATTAAACATGAGACTTTGAAGTAGAAAGACTTAAATAGTATTTTCTTCAAGATTATACTTCAGTAATTTAAAATTTTTTAATTAATTTATTTAAAAATAAATTAATAAAACTTAAAAAATAAAATAATATTGTTTTACCATGTAGTAACAAATGACAAAATAAATGTCTAGCTGCAACTGCATGTGATTACCAAAAGAGGGCCCCATAATATTAGAACACAAGGATAACCAACCAGATAACATACAGGTTCAGATAATAATATAATATAATATAATATAATATAATGCGAAAAGATTTGATTTTATTATAGCCTGTTTACACCTCAGAGAAAAAAATATAACATAAAAAGTAATTGTGACTACACAGTATCTCACAACTGTTACTTTGTATCTCATTATTGTGACTTTATATCTCACTGTATGAACTTGTATGAGCACTGTATATGAAATACATTTTATTTATCATATTTGCACCTATATTTCTTGTAAATTGTAAATTTTATATTTTATACTTGATTTACTTTATACTATTTTATACTTGAGTTTATATCTAAGAGTATCTTAGCATCTCACAATTTCAGGATTATGTCACATAAAAATATATTGATAATGCAAATTTAATCCAACAATGCAATTTGTATAAAGTCTCTAATAACCAGGTATTCGCCCCTTGTTTTAAAGACACAAGATCCCAGAGCATCATAATGTTTTTGAACTGTCATCAGACTCTAGATTTACGAGAAAGAGTGCCGTGGAAGAATGAGTTCTGGCCGATTAGTTCCATCCCCTTGCAACCTTCTGAACGATTCCAATAATTCTGCTGCCACTCACACGCTGAGGACCAGGGAAGAGGCCAGCAGATTTACTGAATATTGAGTTCTCAGAAGGGAAAGACACCATTATCTGTGATTACTTTGAGTTAATCAGAGGGTCTTCATCATCAGATTCACTTGTCAATCAAAGGCGAACGTGACACGTCAAGTTGCTTACAATTATCATCTTGCTTTGAATGAAAGAAAAAGGGCTTCAGGTGGTTTCTGTGTCCCTGGAAGAGTAACGTATTCCACCTACATGTTCGTCCTCTGCAAAGGGCAGCTCTGTCACACACACACACACACACACACATACAATGATATGGATGCTGTACTGCGTTTTTGGGGGTCAACCTGATGGTCCTCTGACATTTCTGCAAATAATCATATAATAATAATAATAATAATAAATCCGCAACTGAGCTGGTTATATAGTAGATGAATTAAACTTGTTTCATAATTCATTAACTTTACACAGTCATCGAACTGAACAAGCACGGAAGCAGAATAAGACACTTGTCTTTTCAGAGCTGCTTTACAGCAGAATTTGAATTTGTCTCATAATTGACCAAATTTGCATCATTGTTTCTGTTATTGTCCCGTTTATTACTGTGAAGCTGCATTAAAACAATCTGTATTTTATGAAGTGCTATATAAATAAAGGTGATTTGACCTGAATCTCAAACTTCCAGTTCACACAACAGTTGACCAAATAACTAACTAATGTTAATTCCAATTCTGTTTTCTCTATAGCCGTGAATATCACCTGAACAATGATTAATATGGCAACATCCATAACACTGAAAAGTATCACAGTTTATGTGAAACATGTCCAATTAGTCTTTTCACACTTCCATGTTCCTGGTTACCAGGGTAAATTTCCGGTAACAGCAATTGCCAAGCCTAACAAGAATGTGTTTTGGGTAGCATTTAATTTCTTCACAGAATGGGTTTAGTGTTACGCAAACTGGTGATGATTAATCTTATACATTTTATATTCTAGAAAACATTGGTCTAATGTGAACAGTTGTAGACGTATGTTACTTAGATTGGGTGACCATGCTGAGAGATTATCTCTGTTTCCTTCCATGTCCCTTTTCTTGTACCCCTTTCATTCTCTTTTTTAATCATTTTTTTCAGTAAACCTAAGGGTAGTCTGCTAGATTTGAATGTTTTGGACTACTTTCCTCTGTGGAAAACAACAGCTTTTCATGCCACAGTGATGTCACCACAAAGTGGATTAAGACAAAGTGAAGCTCACATGCTGTGCTACGAAAGTGGACGACTGCCACAAACACGCACCTACTCACACATAATAACCACTGAATTTTGGAGTTGCACTTAACAGCCAGGCCAATTTTACATCATTACTGAAAATGCAGATGAAAAGTATTTCAGTGTTTTTGAATCCTGCCATAAGGCACTCTCAAGAGTGAAAGAAAAACGGGTGAGCAGAACTTTCTAGAAGTGTCTTTCACTCACTCACTCCTACACACAACATTTCCTCTCCAAGGTTGTTTTGATGTAATCAAGGGCTGTTAGTTTCAGATTGAGATGCCTATCACTACTTCATTACAATCTCTTATTGGCCAATCACTTGAGTCGCCCAAGTCCTTCCTCACATTTTAAAAATAATCCTGGTCGATGGTCCTCATCATTGTCATCTTTACCCTATCAGTCCATCCTTCTTCCCATATCTTCATCGCTCACTTCCTGATGGAGCAGTCAATGTAGGCCGATCATTAGGGCATATAATGATAGTGTACCTGTCTGCTCACAGCCACTGACCTGCCTCTATCCACTGTGACTCATTGGAAGCCTCTTCATTTTCTGAAGAACAAGACAGCCCTCTCAACACCCACACAAGGGCAAGGTGCGCAAGTCCCTGTCATTATTGATGTGTTGTAATTTGTCATTGAGCAAATGCTTCTAATTCTAAAGCAATTTACATTACACTTACACCTATTGAGAAGCATGTGGATAAGTGTCAGATAAATACATTGATGATGGTTTATACAGCTTATCTCCATTCATCCTCCATCTCATCTCAATCGTTTCTCAACTCAACTCAGCTGCATTTGATTTAATCACATCCTCAGTCTCATCTCATCTCATTTTAATCTTAATCTAAAACGAAATCTCATCCTCAATCTTGTCTCAACTCAATCTCACCTCAATCATCTTGTCTCAAAACCTCAATGTCATCTCACCTGTTCCTCTATTTCATCTCAATCACATTTCATTTAAACTCAATCTCACTTTAACGCCACCTGACCTGATACTTAGTCACATCTCATCCTCAGTTTAACCTCATTCTCAATATCATCTCATTTTAATCTAAAACTCCATCTCATCTCAATCTCAGGTTAATCTCATCTCATTCTCAGGCTCATCTCATCTCAATCTCAATCGCAATCTCAGGCTCATCTCATCTCATTCTCAGGCTCATCTCATCTCATCTCAATCTGAATCTCAGGCTCATCTAATCTCATTCTCAGGTTCATCTCATCTCATCTCATCTCATTCTCATCTCATTCTCAGGTTCATCTCATCTCATCTCATTCTCATCTCATCTCTTTCTCAGGCTCATCTCATCTCATCTCAATCTCAATCTCAATCTCAATCTCAGGCTCATCTCATCTCATCTCATCTCATCTCATTCTCAGGCTCATCTCATCTCATCTCATTCTCAGGCTCATCTCATCTCTTTCTCAGGCTCATCTCAATGCCATTTTTAAATAATTCTCACCCTTCGCCTCAATCTCACCTCATCTCAAATGAATTTCACCTTGTCTCATCCTTAATCTCTTCTCGATATATATCTCAGTCTGAGCTCATCTTCAGTCTCATCCTCATCCTCAATCTTATCTCAATTGTTATATCATCCAACTCTCAATCTAAACCAAACTAAACTAAACTAAACTAAACTAAACTAAACTAAACTTTTTATCTCATCTCATCCCATTTTATATTATCATCTAATTTGATCTCATTTTATCTTGTCTCATCTCATCTCATTTGATCTCATCTCGTTATCTAATTTTATCTAATCTCATCATCTCTTCTCATTTTATCTCATATTATCTCATCTCTTCTCATTTTGTCTCATCTCATCATCTCATCTCATTTTATCTAATCTCATCTCATATTATCTCATCTCATCTTCACTTTATCTCGTCTCATCCTTAATCTCATCAATTTAAATCTCAGTCTAAAACCATCTCCGTCTCACCTCAATTGTTATGTCATTCAACTCGCCATCTCATCTTAATCTCATCTCAGTCTCACCTTCAGTCTCAAATCATCCTCAGTCCCATCTCAATTTTATTCTCATCTTCAACTCATCCTCAATCTCATGACGTCTCGTCAACTGAAGCTCATCTCCATGACTTTAATTGCATGTACCCCCTCTGATCTGTCTTCAACCTGGACTATCAGTGGAGTAATTATGTGAAAGATGGAAACAAATTACAGTTCATTTCTACAAATGAATCTCACAGGCAGCTGGCTGTCGGCCACCCTGGCAATGATTTCACACGGCTCACAATCAAATGACCAAATGCCTTCACATTCCCTACACGCACGTCCATGTCAACCAAACCAAGTATTTGGGATGTAGTCTCTCCCACATATAAAATATGGCAAACATTATACAGTGTTACAGAGGAGAGCCATATGCCCACAGAGATTGTTGGAATGTTACAGTTTTTCTCGATTGCTAACACACTATAACTGATTCATTTGGCCCAATTTTCCAAACCATTCATACAGTTCTCAAAACAAAGACACGTTTCTCAAAACTTTTAACACCTGTTTGCACACACGCTCCAATTTGCTCAGTGTTTTCTGCAAAACTCTACACAAAAATGCCATAATTTTGCACAGGTTTAACCATGTTCACATTCAGAAAACACAAACACACAATATAATTAACTCAAGCATCAAAAAATTAACCAAAACAGCACACATTCATCCATGTGTGAACATTCAGTAGCAAAACTGATGACACACAGGTCAGGATCTCAGGATGATATGAACAAGAGCACAAGTGATTATGCGTTTTGGAAAATGAATCCAGTGGTAGTGGGAGACAAAGAGTGTATTCCAGTGTGTGTTTACTGTATTTCTGTTGTTTGGTCTTTGAACTTTTCTCTTCTAGTGCTTTTCATCTACTGTAAGATCTCTTTGCAGTCATGTAATGAAAGTAAACTTTTCTTAAAGTTTATTGCTGAATTTTACTATATCAGCACCCCATAATTTATGCCGTATACTGTAGAAAACACTGACTAGCAAAAGGATTCCTGTTTCCCAAAAGCAGGTGTTTGCAACAGGTTTTGAATTGATCTCACTAGTGTTCTCTTGGCAGGAAAGTAGTCTGTGTATTTGACACGTTTGTGTGTCATCTGAGGCCAAAGTTTGAGTCTGACAAAAGAGAACATGTTTTTGACTAAACTATTTGATTTTGACCTGGAAGTTTGAAGGTTGCATAAGTTGGTGTGTAATGTTGAGATTGTGTTTTTAGTTGTGAGAAAATGGTGAATTGTTTCATGAATTGTGTGTTAGCAATCGAATGAACTTAAATCCTATTACAGGTCATTCACTGCTAATTTAATACACAAATCAGATTGTAAAGTGCAAGCTTATATAAAGGATAGAACAAATACTGGATCATGTCACCTTCCTGTTACCTTCAGAGGACAAGCGCTGACATACAGCGACTGCAAATTAGAAATCCTAGATAAAGTAAAATTGACATGTTTTTATGCTCATAGCCAGGCCATCAACTCCATAATACATAATCCCTTTTTTCATTTTCCATGCATCTCTTCATTTATTTTCCTCCCATTCATCTGTTTTTCACACGTTATTGACTCATCTGCTTTAATACTCTGTTACTCTCTCCGGGCTGCGCCTGTGGCCTCTCTCCCAATCTCTATCTTTTGTGTGATGTCCCTGTAGAGCCCAGATGAATATAAATGTAAAATGTCAGGGTGTCACCTCTCAGCTGTGTTGGGGGACTTTTGTCACTCTGCTCTGCCAGAGAGCAACATTCGCCTGCTCCCAGCTAGATATCTACCCCTCCTCAGATGTTTACAATCCCGCCCACAGACGTGCTGAGACCGGAGCCAACAAGTGAACGTAGGCGCCATGTGCTGTTGTTGGCCTGGCCACCAGTCACATCCTTCAACACACGAAAGCAGTTAATCCATCCAAATGTCAAGAAAACTGCTACGTTGTTTGATTATAGGCTTCTAGATCAAATTTATCACCTTCACCTTCAACCAGGAATAACATGCTTTACATAACAAACACACAGTTCTCAAACATATTCAGAATTTAATTGCGTTTTAAAAATGTAACTATGGTCTGCGGCACGTAGTTCTGCTATTTAATTTTAATTGGCTGAGTGACTATATTTATATACATTATTAATATATATTTTTGTATTTATGTAACAGCACTACGATTTTTCATTCTTTGTATTAGCTACTCAGCTTGTCTGTCTGTGTCACGCGTTTCAGACAAACTGTCAGTTTGTGCATTAGTAGTAGCTACTTTCAGTATTACATCGATTGATATGGCAACAGAGGACTAGTGAGTCATTGAATCATTAATTTAACCGATTCATTTAAAACACTGATCCATTAGAAGGAAACACCGCTGCTGTGTTTTGCTCGGAGACTCAAGAGACTTAAAATGTTTGATTATGCTTGTTTGAAATGCAGTTTGTTTACTGACCGAAAATAGACAAGTTATCTGGCAAGTCTCTAGTCTAACAGGTAAGCCATTCAATTTCTTGTCTATTTAACTGTTGTTTAAAATGATTATCACAGTCGCAGATGTGCTGATGGTATGAATAGCTAAAACAAAATGGTATGAATAGCTATCTAAACAAAGTGACTCTTATGTAATAGGCCTTATTAAAAAATGGAGTATGTATAAAATATTACTGTTACATCTGGTTACATATTCTACAGAGTAATTTCAATTAAATATGTATGTAGTGTTCTTATATAAGTAGAACTCAACTCATTGACTAAGGTCCAGCTGTTTGTTTATTTATTTGGCATGAAATGTAGGTCATAGGGCGCTGGTCATGGACATTGTTCTCTAATTTGTCAGCCTTATATAAAATACTTCAGTTCTTAGAATAACATTTTATTTGAAGCACAAGCTAAGAAAGTCCATTGTCCATTATAAATTGTGTAGAGAAGCATGAAACACTGTTTACTCAAAGGTCACTTACAAACTAGCCAGATTTATTTGCCAATGCAGCAGATTTGCATGTTCAAAGAAATTTCAATCCTAGATTAAATCTGCATGGAGAAATGTTTCAAAACTTACTGATATAACTATACTTTTCCCACAGAATTTCACTGTACAAAGGTATAGTTGGTCACATTAATGAAATTTCAGCAAAACCATTGTCAATAGTGTAACGATGTATGGAATCCTATTGAAATGACTGGAATTTGCCTGCAAAATGTTGCAGATAAATGACAAATGTGTCTTCGCACCAAAATGTGTGCCCACATTACCACCGCTCGATGAAATTTCACTGATGAAATCAAGTAAATTTAACAGGAATCTGTATAATTCTGTATATTTAACAGGAGTTTCACTGCATTGACCAACAGAAAGCTGGTGCATCTGCAGCATTTATGATTATATATAAAGACCAGAATTATTTATTATTATTATTTTTAATAAATAGGGAGCTGTCATGGCAATGCTCAATGGCTGTTTAAGGAAGTTGTAGATTTAGACCTCAAATTAAATAAATACAAAAACCACAAACAATGCAATGCCTTTAAACAGTAATATGAACAATTACCCAACATTTTAAGACTTTCCAGCAGTCTTATCACTCCTCATACTCAGTCATGGTCTTCCTGTTTTAATTAGTGGTGCTGATAGCAGCTGCACTATGTACCTTCAGAACAGTGAGTGAATCAGGGTGAAGGAGGGTTAACTGATTGGAAAAGCAATCACAACCCACCGTAGCTGCCTGATTAGATGATTATCTGCAGGGGTTGGGAGCTCCAGGAGCAATCAGCTGTGGCTGAGGGGGAGACAGGAGCAGGTGCGAGGGAGCTGCTTTCAGGGAGATGTGAACATGGAAGCTGACGAAGTCTTTTATACCAAACATGTCGCGTGATTGAGGGAACTGCCTCCAACTGGCAGTGTGATGTAACAAGTTGTTGGATTAGGATAGTAATGGGAGGCAAACAGGCAGGAGAGGGTGACGTGAATGCACACACAGATGGCATCAGACACATAGAAAGAACCCAACAACTTTATTTAAACTATTACATTATACAAGTTAACTACATTTCTAGCAGCAGTACAGCAGCTGTTTTGATGTTGTTTAACTTTTTCAGCAGCAAGTTATGTTTAGCATAATTTGTTTAAGCCACATTATTAGTCACACGGCCGAACAACCTGAGGAGTTTAAATAATGAAACACTAGAATGTCTCAAGTAGCTTCAGCTCATTTAAGTGAATTGGTTCAATCAGATGATTCATTTCAATGAAGCTATTTAAAAAATACATAGAACACAATGTATTTTCTGTAGCATTTTAGACCCAATCTAATAATAGGTCCCTGCATTTATTTTGGTAGGAAATTTTCATTTTTTAAAAGATTTAATGATGACGATTCTGTTAATAATAGATTTTGCACTTCTTAGAATAATAGAGCCTATTACTATAATTATTAATAATAATAATAAAATAATTTGTTTTATAGCTTACATAATTAGTTGCAATGGTTTGTGTCTAACTAATTTGTAAGTGCAGATCTTACACACACATATGTGTGTGTGTGTGTGTAGCTGGACTGCACTACTTTGATTTTAACACTGAAATGGAGACACCAGTAAACTGTGTCACTCCTGAGAAATATGAGGTCCCATCTGTCACTGCTAAATGGATTAGCTGGGGAAGCCATTGACTGACACCAGGGGATTTTTAAATGGCTGTCGATATCTCCACCACGGGAGGACAACTAATGGACATTGTGGGGTGCAAACACCATTTGGAAACTCATAAAAGGTATTCTGCCACAGTAATGATTGGAAAAATAAAAAAATAAAATTAAATTCTTGCACGTTAATGACCAGACTGCCATGATTGACATTTTTTGTGCTAGTAATGAATGGACTAACTGCTAAACCCTGTGGACCGCTGAGGGTCATCTAGCCCCTTATTAGAGGTATCACTGAATGGCAAGAAAAGTCAATTAAACTATATTTCTAACTGAAAAGTACTCTCGTGGGACTAACAACAACAATTATCATTCAGATAGATGCCTTGCCCTTGTGAAAAAGTAAAACAACTTAGTATAAAGAACTTATGAAAATAATATTTTACAATAATGTACCTAAGTGTCACAGGTTGATGAGGCACAATAACACGAATATGAAGGAGATAAATAGAAGTTATTTTAATTAGTAAATCCAGGAGACAGGCAAGTATAACATGAACAAGAACAGACGAAGACTAAGGGAGAACGGAGGACTTATAAAGCATGAACCAAACAAAGGAAACTAATGCGATAATTAAGACAACAGGTGAACTGAATGACTAATTAAACAGAATGGGGAAAACTAGGTCACAGGAGAAACAGACAACCACAGACATATAACACTGTGAACTGCATGTTAGCGAAAATTTATTTTATATTAAGTACAGTTAGTTTTTATTGACCCATGTAAGTAGGACATAATTAAGTCTTTATATGTAAATTCATAATTACATTTATTGTCTTTGAAATATGGTTAAAGTGCTGAATGCACTGAGAAGCATTTATGGTGAACTAAAAAATACGTAAATGTAACTTCTATTGACGCTTGCATGTCATGTATTTAAAATATGATTAAACATTTACAATGATGTTGTAATTTAGTACAATTAAAATGTATTAATTTTAATATCAAATAACACACTACAGTAAAAATTATAATTATGTATTTGTATATATGCTTTAGAATGTCAGTCAACACATCAAAATAAGTGTACTTATATAAACCATGAACATGTTTTTTTAAAACAATGATTTGTGTCACTTGCTGGTTGATATAATCAAAGAGCATGACAAAGAGGTAATCCAATACACAGTCTTTAATAGTAAATCCCAAGGGAAACAAACACAGGAACTCCAGAAGCAGACTAAAACAGGAAAGCATGTCCAAATAATAACCGGCAACTCAGCGAACTAAAGGTGGAGAATTTATACAAATGAAAGAGAGGGACTAATGACTTAATAAACTAGACACAGGTGAACAGAATGTGCTAATCAGGGCAACTAAGGAAAACTAGGTCAATGAAAAATGAAGGCAGGAGAACAGGAACACAAACCCAAGTCCATAACCGTAACAATTTGAAATCTACTTTTTGGCATGATTACAAAGTGCGCTTTTTAAAATGTACTTAAGCATGCTAAGAAACAGTCAGAAAAGTATACTTAAGTAGCCTTTTATTTAATTAACATGATCTGCAGTACTGTTTTTTAAAATATATGAATGTTTATTACATTATATTACATTACATTATATAAAGTTAATACACTAGCGCGCACACACACACACACACACACTATAGGATTTGAAACGCATTACATATGTATATTCAGTACAGTTGAGTGCACTTCTTGAAAAGTACTTAGAATAACTCTCTTCTTTTTAAGTAAATATATGGGTGTTTTGTTTCATTGTAAAAAAGGACAAGTGTCTAACCATTTAAAGCTGCTGTGATAGTTCACATGTATCCACCTGCACGTGTGTGCAAATACTGCAGTGAGCTTCATTAAATAAAATTTAAAGTCATTAGAATCTTATTTCATACATGCAAAGTTTATGGGATGATGATTGCTTACACGTCTAGATGAATTTCCTGAAAGGTAGAGTCAAACTTATTAAAGTCCCTCCTGCTGCTTGAGTTTGTCTGTGATGCAGTCTGCTTAGAGCTTTGGTTCTCGATCAGGAGCCACGACAGCATCTGTCAGATAGAGCTTTCTCTCTGTTTCTTTCATCTGCGTTTATTCATTTTTTAAAAAACGTTTTATGAATATTGTATTCAGTTTCAGTGTTGAAAATGTACAATTGTTTCTGTGATGTTTAAGCAGACAGTTATTTTGACTTGTATGAAAGCTGATCAAATTTTGGACTAATTTCTGCAATAAAGGTTTAGATACTTTTTTCCTGTGATTGTTTATTTGGCAGATGATTTTATCCAAATCACTTTTAATCATGCTTTTCCTGCATCAAATTCAGGTGCCAGTAATTGGACTAAAACCCAATTAAAAAAAATGAAGTCCTATAAATTATTATAATACTGTACATTGATAAAGCAAAATATTAAGATAGCAAGATATTTTAAGTAAAATTTAAGTATTTAATTTAAGTACATTATTAAATAAATTAAAAACTTCGAAAGGCTATATAACCTGCAACATATTAACATGCAACATTCAGTCTTGTGTCTTTTTTTAATAACATGTAGGTGTTTAAGAAGGTACTACTGCTATTTAGTGCTTTGGAAGAAAATCAATTGGACTTTTTTTCCCAGGGCTTGTACCATATATGTTATTGGACTTTTTTTTTTAAAGAAGGATGAGATTGTGTGTATTGGCAGAGATCAGTAAACATCAAACATCTGTGGATATGTGTCAGGCTCACACACTCTAAAATAGCAACCACACTGGCTTTAAATAAAATAAAAAAAAGAGAACTACAAAGTGCGGAAACCTGAATCTTTAACTGCATTAGTCTTGTGTCTGCGTCATAAGTGGGATGGGTGATTTATTGATGGGTGACTTTTATTTTTTATTCAATCATGTACCAAATGTATTATCAGAGCTGATGTTGCAGATGTGTAGCACTGCATATTTAATTGTTGATAGGAATGAAGACGAGGCTGTGAGGGATAGAAGTAATTCAATGGATTGTAGTTGTTTAACAATATACTGATTGCTCAACTTATGCAAATCTTTGCTAAAATTTTTTTGGAGAGTTTTGAGACGTGTGCTAGATCTTTATTACATGCGTGCCATTGTAAAAACTTTAAGGCTGTCCCTCACAGGCCTAATGATACCAAAACCTCTGGAAAATTCATGTTGGTGGGTTGTAACAAAATGGGTTGTCATTTAAAATATAAATGGACTTTTTCTTCTCCAATTCTGAGTTTATATCTCACAATTCTGCATTTTCTGAAACCAAAAAACTGAGCTGTGAGATGTAAACTAGGCTTCAGAGAAAAAAGTCAGAATTGTAAAATGTACATTTAGAATTCTGTTGAAAAAAGGACAGGATTGTGAGATATAAACTCAGAATTGCAAATAAAAAAATCTGAATTCTGAGTTAAAAAATTAAATACATTTTTTTTATTTTTTTTTTGGCAGAAACTGGATTCCGTATATTAATGCTGTTGAGTGAGCTTAACTGAGCTGAACCTGTAATTTTCCTTTAAATATACATCTAAAATTCAGATAAGAAAGTCCAGAATCATGTAATGTCCTCTTCTGGTCATGGTACACATATAATCATATTAATATGCTGAAATGGGAAGATAAGAGTCATGGTCAACCATTAGAGGATGGTCTTTATGAGGGTCATGCTATTAAACGTGAATGTTTTTTTTACAGCCTATTGCTGAGGGCAGTTAAACCCGCTGTGTGTGGGTGTGTTTTTTTTTTCTCTTAGTGAGGCTGGAGTTCAGTTCCAGATGTTCCCACTTAATGACGACTAAAGTGGCAACCTATTTTTGACTGAATGTGCATCTTGTCTGTGCACTTTATGTCTTGTCTGTATGCGTGAATGTGTGTGTTCGCAGATGACATTTTGTGTCCTCGCTGTGTGTGTGTTTCTCAAACTTGATTGGAGATGCTTTCTGTGTTGCCAGAGCCACCTGCTCCTCTACTTTGTCCCCTCAGTTGTGCTGATAGTCTTGGCTGGGTGTCCAGAAGGGATAAGTACATTTCCTGTCCACAGTCGTCTAAATCTTTCCATTTGCTCTCTCTATTTCTCTCCATCACAGGTGCAGCATCAGTATAAATGTGCTGTTTGGATAGCAAGTAAAGGGTAGCCAGAGCTACAGGGATGCAGTATTATGTTTGGCAATGTTATAACAGCCCGATCTCAAGAATTTGCAACTATTCGCGCACAAACACATACAATTTAGTGGCAATCTGATACTCTGAAACAGTACAGTAATGTATAGCACTTAAATGCATAAGTATTTATGTATCATGGAAGTATTAATGTATGCACACTTTGACAATCATAAAAATCTTGACAAATTCTTTATATTAATATTATACATTTTGGATAAACTGTTGTAGACACACATTATTATATTATCTGAAAATTGTTAATGTTTTTATGTTGAGTTTTAGAAACACAAATTAATTTATAAATTCTTAATATTGTATTAATATTCTAAATATATTTGTATACTGTAAGTACATTTATATTTTACAATATAAATCTATTATTAATAGCAAGATAAAAAAGTCATTAACATTTTAAAGTTCAAACTTGAGAAAAGTGATGGAATCTTTTGAAACAAGTTAAAATCAAAATGAAATAATGTCAAATTAGGTACAAACCTTGAAGCTATTGAACATATTTAATAGATTCAAGATATTAATTCCATGAATTCACATTCAATGAACCTAAGAGGGAACATAAACCTCTAATGTTCATACGTAAAATATATAATTTGTTTCTCGTAGATAACACTGAGATTGAAAGCTTTTCTGTTTTTTTTTTGTTTTTTTTCAGGGTGCTCTAAAGTTTTTAGAAGTGATGCAGTGTCAGAGTCAGAAACTCAGATTTGCCATCATAATATAAGTCTGAAACTCTAAAGCAGTGATAACATTTCATGCTAAGCAGGTCTCGAATGCCATGTTTTCAGACATGCCTTAAAAGCCATTCTCTAAAAACCTCTTGTCCTAAGAGTGCTTGAAAATCCATAATAGATCAATGCACGTTTTCCTTTCATTCAACTCTCCAGCCGCACCGCTCATGTAGATAATATCAAAGAAATCAATTTGCTTGCTTTGCAGTCATCGCTGGTGTATTTCAATTTCAGTCTGACTGTGGCATTTCCAAGATCAAAGTGGAGGACTGAGATGCTTTTGTTAGAGTATTTCATGACTGCTCTGTGATCTTCAGGAGCGCTGTTAGTTCGCCTCACACAGAGAGAGAGAAACGTCCCGCCGAGCGTTCTCATCATCTTCTCGAATCATCTTCATTTAGTGTGCTGGGGAACCACGAAGAGCTCTCAGGCTTCCAGGCTGAATGAAGTTAAAGGGCTGGAAGAGGCTGTTCGGAACAGATGTGAAGGATAATAATGCGATTACCATTGAATGCTTCTTAGAAATGACTCACACACTTATTGTCTTAACGTTTGTATGTAACCTTTTATCTTTTATTGAAGCGGTAAATCTTTGTGTTGTCCATTCTGCTTTGCTGGAACAGCTTGTAGACTGGCTTAAGGTATAGTCGATACAAGTTTAACTCAATCAGAGGAATTTGTGGCATAATGCTGATCTCCCCAGAAAAATCCTTTGAATTTTCTTTCCTTTAACAAACCACGGTTACGGTGAGGTCCATACAATGGAAATAAATGTGGTCAATTTTTGTAGCAGAGATGTGAAGCATATTTTTTTTTAAAAGCATATTTGTTAGTTTTTCTGTTAAAGCTTGTGGATTATTTGAGCTGTAATTTTTTTTTGGCATTTTTATGGTCATTTTAGGGTTTACAGTAAGCGACCCATTTAGAGTTTATTGTAGGACAATGTGGTTGCAAAATTGCAAAATCAAAGATAACAGTAACGAAGTGACCCGATTCACTTGCATTGTAACCCAGATTATTCAAAGACTCAGGTAAACACGAGATGAACATTGCACATTATTATGCTTCCTGCAGAACCAACATCCTCTCTCCTGAAAGGCTCAGAAGTGCAATAAACAAAACTTGACATAGCTTAAACACCCTACAGACATTATAAAAATTTCAGCTGAAAACTTTTATCTCGACGCTTGTGAAGACTGTTAGTGCCTTCATTAAAGGTTTTATGAGTTAGCCTGCTGTTTTGGCTCTAGATTCAATCTCAGACATTTTTTTCGTTCCACATCAGAGCAGATATGCCAGTAGCCCCCCCCCCCCCACCCCCTTTTGTGCATTGTGCATTTCTTTCAAAACACTTCTAGTGAAAAATATGTCTCTTCCATTTTAGGTATTTTATCCACCAAACGTATAACCCTTTTAATGATGTTTACCTGAGCCTTAGAGCAGCTGTTTAATCAGAAATTGTTTTCATCATGAGACCAGTTTGCTTTGGGGATCCTAGCAGGCTTTACAGTTTAGCTCAGAAGTCTGCTTATGAGTATTTGCTTATAAATACCTGCACAGGAATCATTAATAGAGTTTGAGTATGAGAGAGTGAGTTTTGCACAAATGTTCAGTATTGTAACTAGCATTGAATTATGTTTCAGTGACACCAATTGGGTAGAATTGCTAAGTTAAAGCACAGTAGAATCCTTTTTAAATGTTTCTTTTCTTAAATGAATGCAATGTAAAAAATCTACATCAACTTACGTTGTCACTGGTATTGCATAATTGGTTGTTCAAGCTTATTATTACATATTGTATAAAGACATCTGGATCTGTTTTTTATGAGCATTGTTATTGTTAACTAAGGGGAAAGCAACATCCCATGATTTCACATGGGCCAGATGTGGGCCGGATCTGTGCCAAAACTATGTTGCTGTCTGGGATTTTGGAGGCTTGAAAACACAAACTTTTGAAAACAGGTTTCAAAATGGAAGTTTTAGAAAATGATACAATTAAAATCTCCATATAAACTACAATTATGTGAATTTGTGAAACCATTTACACGTGCATGAAATGTTGCCTTGGCTAGTTTTAAATACTAACATTACTAAAATTAACACTGAAATATACATAGCTAACATATCTATTAATAGAACTATGTACAAAAAAATAGGCTACGAAAGTTTAAACTAAAATTTAAATGAAAACTGAAAATATAAAAATCAAAGCTAACTATTAATAAATAATAGTAGTCTAATAAAAAGTTTATAAATATACAAAAAATGCAGTTTTATATGTTGATTTTAATTACATGGTAATAGTGATGACTTTGCTTCAGAAATAGTGCCAATACATTTTTGTGAGGATAATAATTAGTTGCCCCAATATGTAATATGATGTGCTTTCAATCACACACATTATTTCATTACTCTTACACTGAGTATCATTAGACCGTAGGAAGGCCCTGATGAACCTCATTAACTAATTGTCTTCATCAGGGGACTGCATGTCGTTTCAGATAGCACAAGTGCCCTCTCACACATCCCGAAAGACAATTTAATGCATCCATCAATACTTTCATTACATTTAATCTGCCGCTCAATAAAAATAAAGGGCGGTTTTACAGCTGTTTTTAAATGCTGTTTTAAACTGTCACAGTTGATTTCATCATATCTGTAGGTTGCAGGTAAAAATATAGATAGTCACACACTATTGGCCAGATGTCAAATCAGAAAACAGCTTGAAATGTTGCTAACCCCTTTATTTTTTCCCACCAGGTGTAGCATGAAAGGGCAGATATGAATTCTGAAGTGTCTTTGCGATGGATGCCAACATCATTTACTGCTGTCCGTCTCATTGTTACATCTTTAGAGGGTTGTGATTCAAAATGCCCCTTGAGGTAGGTTTTTGTTTCCCAACCTGGAGTAAACCAAAAGCACAAAGCATTCTGGGAAATGCTGAGAAACAATGTATCTTCAGGTACAAATCATCCTCTGAAATGTCTGCTTTGCATTGATATTGGAAGGCAGGGTGCAAAATGAACACAGCAAGCACCAAATACCGGTAAATACTGAATAAAATGTTACTGCATGTAAAACGTTATTATTGCATTAAATCAGTTATATATTATAGTGATAAATTAACCCTTGCTGGTGTAAGTAACATGCACAAAACAACAACAAAGTATTTACATGTCCTTTAGGGGAAAAAATAAATAAATATTCAATTAAAAAGCTTAAATTTGATTTAATCTGAGACTAGAATCAGAAGAGAGCATATGCGAATTTGAAATGCCAGTTCAAGACATTATAAAGGACATTAGTTCTGATGGCTGTATATGAATGACATTTAGCAGCATATGAACCCTTTATCAATGTACACAGAGGATCGCATAACTATAAGTCACTCATGTTGGTGCTCATGCACTACATGGAAGTGACTGTGGTTGGAGATCGAGGTTATCAATTCCCTGCAGATTTCTTGCGACATATATGCAGGTGAGAGATGAGCTCAGACTCGCTGAATTCCTCACTCTTTGGATGAGTAGGCTATGTCAAATGAGTGGTGAAGGGCTGACAGCTGATGTGAGCGATGCCACATATGACAGCAAGTGACTTTCAAACCTTTCAAACCGTTTGCAGCCTGCTCTTGTACAGGTTTTTATCTCACCAAAACTAAATTGCAGCTTTAAGCACTATTTAAACAGTATATTTGGTTATTTAAATAATGGCTTGTTAAAAAAATATTTATACTATTTATATAATATGAATAAAATATTTGTGTATGTACACTGGCTGACAAAAGGATGGAATTAATAAGATTTTTACATTGTTTTTAAAAGAAGAATCTTATGCTCACCAAGACTGCATATTTAAATATTAGAATAATTTTTGAAAGATCATGTGACACTGAAGATTGGAGTAATGGAAATTTCACGGAAAACTTAGCTTTGCATTTACAGGCATAAATTTGATTTTGAAATATATTAAAATAGAAAATAAATGAAATAATATTTTACTGTATTTTTTTTATTAAATACACCAGCTTTGTCAACTTCAAAGACATACTTACCTACATATTTTTAAATGTCTCTCAGTAGTAGAGAGAACAAAATATTCAGGAGAAACCACAAAAGGCTCAGTGTCACTGTGATCAGCAGTAAAAAGGTGATATTAATGTGTAAAACTTGGTTCAGGTTCTAACTACCAGGTGGTGCATGTAGGCCCGGTTGCCGCTAAATCACACGGTATAATTTCATTCAGCTTTGCATAGAAGACGTCATTAGCAGGCCTATTTTTAACTCTCCTATCTGAAATTTAAGCTCTCATATCTGAAGTTTTGTCAGAAACAAAGACAGCACGAGGCGGGAACATCTATTCCTGTGTGCCAGAAGAACAGCTGTTTCATGTACACTGTGTGAGGTCCAATGATGCTGGTCTCATCATTAACTCAAGATCAACAGAATTAAAAAGACTGGACAGGAAAAGGCTAAATTATATCTCAGTTTTTCAGCTTTTGTACTGATATTGAATTCAAATTTGCATGTACAGTGTATAGATTTGATGCCAAGAACTATATATGCACAGATATACCAATAGAAATTATTTACCTGATTCTGTTTTTGCATTTTAAAGCATAAGAATGTCATTAATGGACTTGCATGATTCTTTGAAACAGACCGCTCACGTCATCTCTAGATCTCATTCGCCTCATGTATCCCTTTCATTTCCTACCTTCTCTCTTTCTGTTCTATAGTTCATTGTCAAAAAAGTAAAAAAGAACTACATAAAAAAGAAATGATGTAATCATATCTTCAGCCAAATCCTGATGAAACACAGGTCGCAGTATGAGCCTCTGTTTGTGTCTCTCTCTCTCTATATATTTCTGTTTCTCAGTCAGTTTTTGTATCTGCATGAGTCACCATCCAGCCCAGAATGGGATGGTACAAGAGCACTTATCATGTGCTCCGGGGCTCCAACAGTTCTTTTCTTTCCCCATACATCTATGTTTCTGCTTCTGCTATATGATGAAATCTCTTATTAGCAAGCGCAGCCTGGGGATTTTTTTCCCTCTTCTTTTCTTCACGTGATGTAAAATTTTAAGCAATGAGATTATGACAACCTCTTCAAACTTAAAGTGAAACATCTACAACTTGTGCAATATATGTCAGAGAATGATTTTTCATGCACATCCAGTCTAAACAAATCTCTTTCAGAGAAGAACTTAGAATGCCTTTTTAATTGCATTTTAATTACGAAATTAAGGTAACAACAGAATGCATAATTATCATAACGTCTTATGTTCATAAAATAACATCTAATTTACTAAATACGAGATGTATATTTTTGCATCAGTAAAATAGTTTTTTAAAGAAATGAATACTTTTAATTTGCAAGAACAGGTTAAATTGATCAAAAGTGACAGTAAAGACATTTATATTACAAAATGTATCATGGTTTTCGGTGGTCTCATGGCATAAATGTAGGCTACCTGGCACGTTTTAGTTACACAGGATTCGAAATGGAGCTCCTCACCTTGAAAGTACATCTCTGTACTCTGTGAGCTACCAAAAAAACCTACCGTCTATGAAAACCCATAGATATGAAGCTGGATATGTGTAATGCTAACGTTCAAAAGCATCAGTTTTCAAATCTCCCAGCATATTAATATTGTTATAAAGTCATAACATGATATCCTTCAAGTAATTATGCGAAAATTACACTTGAAACGCTGTAAAGAGTTTTACTGCATCTAGTGTTAATTTCTTTTGGAAACTGCAGTGATATGTACTTATTGGTACGTATTTCGCATCTTGTTAAAAAGTGACCCCAAGTACGTTTATGCCATGAGACCAGGTAGGGTTTTCAACACTGATAGGCTAATAATAAGAAATGTTTCTTGAACAATAAATCAGCATATCGTCACACTGAAGATTCAAGTAATGGCTGCTGAAAATCCAGCTTTGCCATCACAGGAATACATTTCATTTTAAAATATATGAACATAGAAAACACTTCTTTTACATTGTAATAATATTTCTGTTTTTATTCTATTTTTGATCAAGTAAATGCAGCCTTGATGAACAGAAGACACTTGTATGAAAAACACTTAAAAATCTCACTCCTATTTGCGATTTACAGATTGAGAGATTTCTGGCAGTTAATGATACAACAAAGTTAAGAATTATCTCAATGAACAGTAACTTTTATGGTGACTACCAGTGGTAATGCAGACAGTCATCAAAAAATCCTCCACCTTATACAGATAGATGCTGCATGCCTACAAGAAACCAACAGCTCAGTGACTCGATCCATCACTGTCAGTGTGAACAGAGAGACCTTTCCTTTTCTCACTGCCTTATGTCAAGTGGACATTTGTTGTATCTATTCCTTCTCTAATACAACAGTCTGTCAAGATCAGACATGACCCATTCACCAAGTCAACAGCAAAAGCGCAGACAGCCATTTCCATCTTGATGTTTGTACTGGCTCATGTTCGCTCTCATTCTCTGGCTCTTTTAGTGCTATTTTTTATCTTGCATGTGAAATAAAGAACTACAAAGCATCTTAACACCCTGATTGAGCTTAATGTTGTATGTAATGAAGTTCCTGAAAGGTTTTTGTCTACCGCCATTTTTTGGCCTCCCAACCTCTCTTTCTCTCTCCAGAGTGCAAAATCGTAGCAAAAGAGACGTTAAACACCGGAAACGTGCTCAATGGATGGCTGGATATTAAGCATTAAGACAGTTATTCTGCCTGAGTGAAATATTGGCACGCTGGAGCCACTTAAAATGCTTAAGCACCTTTCAGTATGCCGTGAGGTCTGCCTGCCAAATACAGAGGAGTTGAGCTCCTTAACGCTTCACCTTTCTCACCGCTCTCTCTGCGACTGCAGCCAACACATGCTCTGCATGCAGAGCCTGCAAGCATTGCAAAAGATAAAAGCTTCCATGGAGACATCACACTCCTTTCGTAGACAAACGTGCAATCAGCATTGTCAGCTTTTTGCTTATGTTGCTGACTTGAAAGATTAAATGGTGACAGTCTTGTCTGGTAGTGTGCTTGCCTTAAAGATATAGTTTTAGTTTAGCTGAAACTGTCAGGGCCGTCCAAGATGTAGATGAGTTTGTTTCTTTATCAGAACAGATTTGGAGAAATTTAGCATTACTTCACTTGCTCACCAATGGATTCTCTGCTGTGAATGGGTGCCGTCAGAACGAGACAGCTGATAAAAACAACACAATAATCCACATGACTCCAGTCCATCAATTAGAGTAGTGTGAAGCAAATAAGCTATGCGTTTGTAAGAAACAAATACATCATTAAGATTAAGTATTTAACTTCAAATCATTGCTTCTGGTTAAAATGCAAGTCCTCTATCCATAATGTTGCTTTCTCCAGTGAAAAAGTCATCTTGTCTTGGGAGGAACGGAAAATGCACAGATTAAACACTGTTGACAAACAAAAACTGTCCAAGACCTGTTCTAAACAAATATGTCAGTGGATTTTGATGTAAGAGGACAGCATGGAATGGATTTGAGAGAAAGCATTATTATGGATTATGGACTCATATTTTGGCCAGAAGCAACAATTTGAAGCTAAAATGCTTTAATGATGGATTTGTTTCTAACAAACACAGCTTTTCACTTCACAAGGCATTAATGGACTGGAGTCATGTGGATTATTTGGATGTTTTATCAGCTGTTTGAACTCTCATACTGATGGCACCCATTCACTGCAGAGGATCCACGGTTGAGTAGAAATGCGGAAATGTGAAGCTTATAATTTTATAATGTAATGGGGTGATCCCCTTTGGTGGGTTTTCCGTTCTGTGTGGTTGGATGGAGTTGGGCGGAAGTTAAGTTCACGGCCCCTTTAAAAAGCGCGGAGATTTTCCTTTACTTCCATTTTTCCTCTGGCATGGTATACTGGCAGTGTGTTGATCCTGTTGTAAAAACTATTTGATGTGCGTTAAGCAGTGAGCCTGTAGTAAACACAGTAACCTGCATACGGTTGAATTATTCTCTAACTCTGCGCGTGGGCCTGAGGGTGTTCAACCGCATCCATGCATTTCAGGGTACGTTATTGTATTGATTTACGCTGCCGCTTTATTTTGGGAGGTGGCGTTGACTAACAGTGGACCGGCGTTTGTTTTTAGCGTGATCCTGACAGGATTGGTGGATTGTTCACCACTCGTATCGAGAGCCAGTTAATTGTGCTGCAGGTAGGTTCTCATATGGTATTTTGTAAGTAGTTTGCTATTTAAAGATGTAAGTTTTAAACTTTTAGTGGACGTGTCTAATGGCCATAGGGTAGTTATTTTATAGAAACTTGTCCGTTGCTGTCATGCTGCTGTGTGGTGGATGGACTGTGTTGCTGTGCTGCTGTGTGGTGGCTGGACTGTGTTGCTGTGCTGCTGTGTGGTGGCTGGACTGTGTTGCTGTGCTGCTGTGTGGTGGCTGGACTGTGCTGCTGTGCTGCTGTGTGGTGGCTGGACTGTGTTGCTGTGCTGCTGTGTGGTGGCTGGACTGTGCTGCTGTGTGGTGGCTGGGCTGTGCTGCTGTGTGGTGGCTGGACTGTGTTGCTGTGCTGCTGTGTAGTGGCTGGACTGTGCTGCTGTGCTGCTGTGTGGTGGCTGGACTGTGTTGCTGTGCTGCTGTGTGGTGGCTGGACTGTGCTGCTGTGTGGTGGCTGGACTGTGCTGCTGTGTGGTGGCTGGACTGTGTTGCTGTGTGGTGGCTGGACTGTGTTGCTGTGTGGTGGCTGGACTGTGCTGCTGTGTGGTGGCTGGACTGTGTTGCTGTGCTGCTGTGTGGTGGCTGGATTGTGCTGCTGTGCTGCTGTGTGGTGGCTGGATTGTGTTGCTGTGCTGCTGTGTGGTGGCTGGACTGTGTTGCTGTGCTGCTGTGTGGTGGCTGGACTGTGTTGCTGTGTGGTGGCTGGACTGTGCTGCTGTGCTGCTGTGTGGTGGCTGGACTGTGTTGCTGTGTGGTGGCTGGACTGTGCTGCTGTGTGGTGGCTGGACTGTGTTGCTGTGCTGCTGTGTGGTGGCTGGACTGTGTTGCTGTGTGGTGGCTGGATTGTGCTGCTGTGCTGCTGTGTGGTGGCTGGACTGTGCTGCTGTGCTGCGGAGAAGTAGTTTGTCTTCTTCAAGGGCACTTAATTGTGTGTGTGTTCAAGTTGCATTATAGTGAGCTAATCGTGTGTGAGTGGGAGTGCGTGTGCTGTGTGTGGGTGTTAAGGTAGTGTTTTTTGTTTGTTTTGTTGTTTAAAGTGTGTTTCCTTTGCTTTTGTTTTGTTTTGTTGTACGAACTGTGAGTAGCTATTGATATCATTGACTGTCATAACCAGCAAGGGTTATCAGCTGTGGGGAGGGTTCACTGTTGTCTTTTGTTTTCTTTGGTTTGCTTGTTGTGCGGCTTTGGATATTTATTTTGAGTCAGGGAAATTTTATTTTGCTTTTATTGGTTTATGGGAAAGTGTGAATTTTTGAGGGTTTTGTTTGTATCGCATTTACTGGGGTTTTCTGTTTTGTTTTCTTCTCTTCCTTCCCAAATGTTGAATTATCCCAAGGGATATTGATATTGTCAAGTCAAGATACATCATTACAGGTGGCCACTGAATACTATTTTTATGTAAAACAGTATTGTGTTTGTGATTTTGTGTTTTTCTAACTAATTGTGTTTTGTATGATTATATTTTTAAGTATATTTAAGTGTCAAATAAAGAAGATTGTTTGTGCACCTCTCTGCTTGTTCCTTCCATTTGTTTGGAATGCTTTCTCCATTCCCTTCTATTGTAAATGCTTCACTATAGCCCAAATTTACTTGAAAAGAACAAGTAGGAATTCATTTTGTGGAAATCAATATTATGCCCCAAATACTGAACCCAGTATTTATTGAACCCAGAATATTCCTTAACACATCTGCAGTCCGCATTCAGCTTTTCTTCATGTGAAGGACTGTTAAAATCTTACTATCCAATTTGTGCACCTCTAAGAGGTTATTGCTCAGGGAACTAAATGTGAGAGAACTTACAGATAAAGCTTTGATAACTCCCATAAGAAATAATTTTCACAGTAGACTATCATTGATTTCTCAAAATAGCTCCTCACAAGAGCCGTGCAGAACAAGAAGCGTGAAGGGCATAAAGCTCAAGAGAATCGGTCAAATCAAGAAAATACAGTTAAGAGCTGTTCAGTCTTGCACAATTATTAATGCCAATAACCAAGAGCATAGGAATGGACTGAAAATCTCGGGTTGAAAGGTGAAAATAGGATAATAGTAGTCCATCTCTCTGCAACAAGCCTCACATTTTGAGCTATTACTCATGTCTGTTGTATGTAGCACTTAAGTTCAATAAACAGGGCTACTGTACAGTGAAAGTTGAGTTTTAATGCAGCTTTGTGCATAGTGCAGCTATATAGCTACTTTTATTAAAATATATGGAAATAAATAAATAAAAATAAAAGCAATAACAAATATATATATATATATATATATATAATTTAAATGTTAAAGATCTGATCTCCTTTTATTGCTTTAAGGCCTATAAAAATAAAACTGCCCTTTGTCTTTTTAGTCCTTGCAGCAGTTAGCAGCAGTTTCCACTGCAAATAAAGCAAAATGAGCTCAACAGGAAGCAGACATTTGAGCAGAGAGTGTGCCTCTGGCCCGCATTAGGTCAGTATCCTCCTATGTAAATGGCAACAAGGTTTTAACCTTTAGCTCTGCTGGGTTTTGCTGCAGCATATTGAATTAGAGCAGTCAGATGGACATGGCCGAGCAGATGCACTGCACTTCCTGTCTGTTTGAGTGGCACCACACTGGCAGAAAACTCTCATGGGGGCTCACATCACACTGGGAAAAATCTTTCCCTAAAAATAAAAATAAAAATTATGTGTGTGTTTATCAGAGGGCTTGTCGGAGGAATCAAAATAGGCTGTGCCTTCTCAAAAGATTTTAATAAATAAATGCAAATAAAATAAATATATAGATACTATAGGAATAAAATATTTTTTACAAATAAAACTCAATGTTAATGTAAACACAAAAATTAAATAAATTAATAGTCTGTAAAGCACTTTTTTTTTTTTTTTTTTTTTGCATGAGAAATGGCATTGCTTCCACATTGCTGAGATCTGATGGTCCAAAAAAAGATGACTATTGTTTGGTGATGACATTATTTTTTAAGCAGTGTTTAAATTTTGATAACACTACTTTGTTAACAAATAAATATTATGTTAATAAAAATGATAATATAAATATTGGTTGCTTCTTGAGATTGTGTAGGTAGGTATGTAATATCTGTTTGTTTGTGTGTGTGTGTGTGTGTGTGCAATGACGCAGTCGTCAGTAATCCGTATCCATCACATGGTCTCCATACCATCTCGGCGCACCGGCCTTGAAGTCTGGATTAATCTGCTTTGCTTGCACCTGGAAACGGGAGAGAAAATTGGAAAAAATGGGAATGGAGAGTGTGTGTGCATGGGTGACCGAGTGGGTGTGTACAGAAGGGTCATATGTGTTTTGAATCTCTTATTTACTCATGTAGTCCAAAATAGATGGCACTTAAATAGCATTACGTGCCCCCTGCCTCACCACCTTTCAAACGCCCTCACTGTGCTCACAAGGAACTCTGGAGGCCAGTCAAACCGTGCTGTGTTTGACAGTGAATGACAACCCGAATATCAGGCTTGCACTCACATGCTGATCTCCTCTCGTGTACAGGATTACAGGACTAAGACGTCTATTTTTTTGAGTGACGTGGAAAATGAAACACACGCCATTTCCAGATGGCTTGAAGAAGGAGGGAGGCCACGTCAGCATAGATAGAGCCATGTGTTTCACGAGGGCCACTGATTGAAACATAATATTCAGAGGGAGGTCAAACACACACACATACACAGCAACAGGGACAATAGAGCTCCAGGTTTATCTGCAGTGTCCTTCAGCTACGGGGATTGAGTGATAGATGACATACAGACAGGTGTGTTTATATCTTTGTGTGTTTTTGACCTCTCCCAACTTATGCCCTTCAATGGTCCTCTCATAAGTGAAAATGTGTGTGTGTGTTCGCATGTGCGCAATCTCAGACAGAACAAACAAGCTTAAACACCCTTTTGTAACTCTGAAAATCCTAACAGAAAAACAGAGAAATATAATGTAACATTGTATGTGTGTGTATAGACATACAGTAGGTATGTATATACTATACTGTAAACACAGACACATACACACACATAACCTAGTCATGTAATCTTCATCGTTCAAAATTTAAAGGAATTTTAGTTGTGCCTACACTATGCTAGATCAGTGTTTCACAAAATAACCAAGGTGTTTCAACCAAAACTCTTTATTTTGTGGAAAACACAGTAATCAAAAATAAAGAACAGCAATGATTGTTGCACGAATAAAGATTACAAATAAAATTTCTGATGGTTACAGCAGTCAAAAATTAGTAGGAAGTGTACATGTCGTTCCTTTGCATGACTTCAGCACATCTGCGGCTGGAGGACATCACTAGTCTCTGACACTGCTCTGGTGTGATCTTGGTCCACACTTCTTCCCTCCAAGGTTCGGTGACTGTAGTGGGTTTCTTAGCCATAACTTTGTCACCATTTGAGATTTTCAATTAGGTTTATATCAGGACTCTGGCCTGGCCTTTTCATTATTTCAATGCTTTCATCTTCAAGAAACTGTTTTACCTGTTTTGCTATGTGACAGGGGCAATGTCCTGAATGAAAATTGGTAGCTGATTGGGTGATGAACGCAGGGTAATGAACCATGTTGCCGCAGGAAGTTTGGACCAGTTTTCCTCTCTCCACACAACATGCTCCTCAGCAAAGGTGAGCTTAGCCTTTTGATTTTTTAGTCACTGCAGAGTGCACTTTCAGTCTGGTTCTCTTAAACATCTTGAGACAGATCCTTACCCTGTTTAGCGCTGAACTGGAGAGCAATTCCAGCTGCAGTGCTGAACCGATCGCCCATTGAGATTCTTCGCATTGTCCTGTCCTCTTGTGCATTTATCTTTCATGGACAGCCAGCCTTTTTGGGGGACTTGAATGAGTTAGTTACATTCTAAAGATGCAAATTTCTAGAAATCACAGATTTGGAATGACCAATTTCTCTTGCTATGGCTGCTATTAGCCTTCATCTGGACAACCTGCTGTCAGAGGGTTTCAGTCACATTAGAATGCTCACCTTCTCGCAAAGTCAATGAAAACGGGAAAGTTAGGTTGCCAGTTAAATTGGGTTTGTGACCTCAAAATTTAAGAAATTGTAGGTTGTTCTATAATTTTGATCTGGTGATCTAATTTTGATTTTGGTGTGTGTGTTTAGTTGAATTTTTAAATTCAATAAACTGCCTAAACAAAAAAGCATGTAAGTATTTTGTCATTTGTTAGCTGAGATAACTAGTAATAAGTTGCCTAAAATTTTTAAATTAAGACGAAGTCCCCTATACTAATCAAACAGAGAACAAAGCACAACTGTTTTAACTGTAATTAGCAGTTTAATTAACACATCTGTGTGATGGTAATAGGGACTGAGAGGCAGCAAAAAGCAAGGCAGATGCGTTTCTGTCTCTCTCTTTGTCAGCCTTTTTCTCACTGTTTCTCTTTTCATACAGATTCTATCACGTACCCTCAGTGGCCGTCTGGCAGGTTGTGTGCGCCAGTTACAGTGATTTCATCCATGAAGTGAGAGAAATCAGAGAAAGGACTGGAAGCGTCATGGCTCCTCAGATTTTTGAAGTAAGTGGATTTTTAATCCAACTTAAAAACCGTATATCTGTAAAAGTAAATCAATAAATAAATACAAAGTGCATACGAGCTAAATAGACTTTTAATGCAACTTCCAAAAAAAAAAAATCTACCACACTGTACCGTAGACACACAACCTGTTGACCTTGAATGTCACATTCTAGCCCACTTTTGCTTAGTTTCAATGAACATCACTCAAAGCCACTCACATTAAAACTCCCTTTTAAAACCCAATCAGAATCCATCAGACTGTCTCTCACACAACCTGACACACATGTCCGACCACTGTTGTCTTTCCAGATAAATGAAGGAGTGAGTGGGTAATCTAAGTGAATAAAATGTATCATCGTGCTCCCCCACTGCACTTGGACTATTGGGCTCTCAAAACAGTCACCCAATTAAGGCCTGCTGTGCGTGTCACTTATGGTGGATGCTGAGAGCATGTGTCAAAGTGAGAGAGCGAGAAATGGATGAATTCGCTGGTCTTTTTTGGGTCCCTGCCATTTTCAATGTTAGGTCAAAGACAAGTAGAAAAAAGAAAGCGGGAGCGAGAGATAAAGGGACAGAGGAAGGACAAATGAAGGCGATCTCTGTGGAAACGGCCTGAGTGCACAGATGAAAGAGGAGAGTCAGAGACTGGGAAAATGAATGGGTATGAGTGAAGGTGAAGGGACTGAACCCTCCTCTCCCCTCCTTTACCCTCCTCTTCTCCTCTGTCGTCTTGTCTCTCTTTCTCCTCTCCTTGTCTCATCTTCGTTTATCTCTTATTCTATTCTATTCTATTCTATTCTATTCTATTCTATTCTATTTTGTTCTCTAATCTATCTTCTCATCTCCTCGTATCTCCCCTACTCAAAATTTCTCCTCTTCTTCCTATTTCCTTGTCCCTTCTGTCTTTTCTCATCTCTTTGTCTCACCTGCTTGTCTCTCATCACAGCTTCTTTCATCATCTCGCCTTTACTTTCCTTATGACCTTGTCTCTCTTTTCCTTATTTATATATTTATTTAATCCTCTCCTCTACTTTCCTCATTTCATTTCTGTCTCTTCTCAGTTATCTTCTCCTTTTCTCTCCTCTCTTCATTGCTCCCTTTCTTGTTTCTTCTTGTGTATTCACTGCTCATCTTTCTCCCCGTTTTATCCTCTTTTTGTTTTCTCATCAGCCCACCTTTTTCCTTTCCTCTCATCGTTCCATTCCTCTCCACTTTTTTGTCTCTTGTCTCATCGTTTCTCCTCTCTTTCATCTGTCTCTCCTGGTCTCTCTCCTCTCCTCCTCTTGTCTCATCTCGTCTCCTTGTCTGATCTTCTTGTTACTCCTGTCCTAATCTATCATCTACTCTATTCTCCACATAATTTCTTCTCTCCTATATCTCTCTCTCCTTGTCTCATCCCATCTCTTTGTCTCATAATTTTGTGTCTCCTCTTCTAATCTGTTCTCTCCTCGTTTCCCCTTGCCTTCATATCTGTCCCTCCTTTTCTCTCCTCTTTCGCATGCGCTGATTTGTGACTGCGTGTTTTGAGTTTGAGCTCCATCAAGTTGATTCTTTATCGTCTATTTTCTATCTTAAAAATAATTTTATACATTATCATTTTCGTTTCTATAACGTTTGAATATATCCCCTATAGCATTCTAAAACAAAACCAATCAGAGTCCCTTGTTATCACTAGTTTTATTTTGATTTCTCGAGTCTGCTATTAGCTTATAGCCCATTAGCATCGGCAGCGTGGCTGCTGCTAATCTCACTTAGATTGCTAATACTCTATTCACACACATTACCATTGTTTCACTGTTACTTGCTTAAATGGCGGATTTAACCTTTAACCTTTGAGTGCAGGTGAGGACACATTCGAGCTGCATTCGGTGCAGCTGGAGCTGGAGGCCATGGAGAAGCAGATCCGCGACCTGGTGGAGAAGCAGGCCCAGCTGAGAGAGCGGAGAGCTGCGCTGGAAACATCCTGGGCTGACGCTCACAAGTCTGGGGTAAGTATACAGCACGCTGCTAACACTCCCACCACCTCTACTCCGTGTGTTTCTCTGCACAGACCCTGTGCACCCAGGACGCGATGTTCCCAGATGTCCTTCACTCTAGCGCCGGGACACCACAGACCCTGGGTGCACCAGCAGCGGAAGACGCGAGCCAGGCCACAGGCGACGACCTCTCCGCCTCCGGTCTTCGAGATCTCCACCCGTAACCGCTTTGCTCCCCTCCGCGAGACAGAACGCGACGCTGTGATCGTCGGAGACTCCATCGTCCGGCACGTCCATGCTACGTTAGCTGAAGGTAAAGTGCACACTCACTGTTTCCCCGGTGTTCATGTTCTCGATGTTTCTGCGCAGATACCCGCGATCCTGAAGGGCGACGAGAGCATCGGTGCTGTTGTGCTGCACGCGGGGTTAACGACACCAAGATGCGGCAGACGGAGACACTGAAGAGGGACTTCAGGAGCCTGATCGAGCCCGAATAGCGAGGTCAAAATATAAATTTAATGCAGGATCTAGAAAAAATCTGACCGTGATTAAACCACAAAAACGCTAAATAAATGAACAAAAACAATTTTTAAAGCTTGGGCTCCTAAACATTAGATCACTCGCACCCAAAGCAGTTATTGTAAATGAAATGATCACAGATAATAATTTTGATGTACTCTGCCTGACTGAAACCTGGCTTAAACTAAATGAATATTTTGGTCTAAATGAGTCTACTCCACCAAGCTACTGTTATAAACATGAGCCCCGTCAGACTGGTCGTGGCGGCGGTGTTGCAACAATATATAGTGATATTCTCAATGTTACTCAGAAAACAGGATACAGGAGGTTTAACTCATTCGAAACACTTCTGCTTAATGTTACACTGTTAGATATGCAAAAGAAATCTCTCCTGTCTCTGGCTACTGTGTATAGACGGCCAGGACCATCTACAGATTTCCTAAAAGAATTGGCAGATTTCCTGTCAGATCTATTGGTTAATGTTGAAAAAGTGCTAATTGTCTGAGATTTTAACATTCACGTTGATAATACAAATGATGCATTAGGACTTGCGTTTACTGACCTAATAAACTCTTTTGGAGTCAAGCAAAATGTCACCGGGCCCACTAATCGTTTTAATCATACGCTAGATTTAATTATATCGCATGGAATTGATCTTACTGATATAGATATTGTACCTCAAAGTGATGTTACTGATCATTTTCTTGTTTCGTGCATGCTGCGTATTACTGATATTAGTTATATGGCTCCGCGTTATCGTCCGGGCAGAACTATTGCTCCAGCCACCAAAGACAGAGTCACAAATAACCTGCCTGATTTATCTCAACTGCTCTGTGTACCCATAAATACACATGAACTAGACGAAATGACTAGCAACATGGGCACTATCTTCTCTAATACATTAGAAGCTGTTGCACCCCTCAAATTGAAAAAGGTTAGAGAAAAATGTACTGCATCATGGTACAACAGTTATACCCATTCTCTCAAGAAAGAAACTCGTAATCTTGAGCGCAAATGGAGAAAACCTAATTTAGAAGTTTTTAGAATTGCGTGGAAAAACAGTATATGCAGCTATAGACAGGCTCTAAAAGCTGCCAGGACAGAGCATATCCACAAACTCATAGATAATAACCAAAACAATCCAAGGTTCTTATTTAGCACAGTGGCTAGATTAACAAATAAACAGACACCGCCCGATCTAAATATTCCATCACAGTTTAATAGTAATGAATTTATGAATTTCTTTACTGATAAAATAGTTAACATCAGAAATACAATATCAAATGTAGATTCTACTGCATCTAGTATTTCAGCTTCATTCATCGCACCCAAAGAGAAACTGCAGTGCTTTACAACTATAGGACAGGAAGAGCTAAATAAATTTATCAGTGCATCTAAACCAACAACGTGTTTATTAGATCCTGTACCCACTAAACTACTGAAAGAGTTGTTACCTGTAGCAGAAGAACCGCTTCTCAATATTATAAACTCATCGTTATCTTTAGGTCACATCCCAAAACCATTCAAGCTGGCCATTCAAACCACAACTAGATTCTAATGAACTGGCAAATTACAGACTGTCATGAATCTGGTCTATGAGCTTCCATTCACTCACCACCAGAGGTCACTCGCTCACCACATGGACTCTTGCACCACACTAACTGTTGCACGCCACCTCAGACTACAATTCCCATCATCCATTGCACTGATGACACACAGCTGATTGCACTAATCACACACCCTACATAAACCATGGACTTCCTCTTCCTCTCTGCCGAGTATTGTTTTGCGTTTATCACTCCCCTAGTGTTAGCTGCCTTACCGAGCCATTCTGTGTTTTTCAGTTTAGTTCCAGTATTGTTCTGCATTTATAACTCCCCTAGTTCTACCTGCAATACGGAACCCTCTTTGTTGTCTTAGTCTTGCCTTGCCTTGTGTTTTCTAGTGTTTCGATTCTTGTCCGTGTTTCCTGAATTAACCCTTTGCCTTGCCGTTCGGACTTTGTTTGCACCTCTCTTGGACCGCTGCTTGTTTACCTGGATTATCTCTCTGCCTCTGTTACGGTACGCCCCACGAAGGGAAGCAAAACAGGACGAGGCAGGTATATCCAAACAAAAGGCTTTACTCAAGGCGATAACAATAGTGTAACACATACAATAGCAGACAATCAGACTGGGGAGAACACAGGCTTTAAATGCAGGTCATCATTAAGGGAGAACAGAAACAGGTGAGGAGCTAATTAACTAATCGGGGAAACAGAACAGACTCGTGACAGTTCGCCCCCTCCCGGAACGGTGCGTCCTCGCACCGAAAAATGCAGACCAAAAACAGAAAAAACAAAAACAGTCCAAAAAATTTGTCCAAGGGGGAGCGGAGGGTGGGAGGAGCCAAGGAGGAGCCCGGAGCAGGGGAAGCCAGATGGCAGTCCAGAGGCCAGCCAGGATGGCGGCCCACGGCGGAGTCGATGGCAGGAGGAGCCATGGTGGGGATGGGACCACCGACACCATGGGACCGACTGCCGGAGATGACGCCGGTGGAGAAGGAGCCGAGCAGCCGCAGAGCCAGGGTGACACAGATGGGCCGGAGGGCCACGGCGGAGCCGGCAGCTCAGGCGAGAGAGGCGGAGGCGGGGATCCCGAGTGACGCGGTGGAGCCGGAGTGACAGAGGACAATGGTGGAGCCAGAGGGAGGGAGGAACCCGACGGAGCCAGAGGAATGGAGGGACGAAGCGGAGCTGGAGGAGTGGAATTCCGTGGAGTAGGCAGGGGGACGACTGACCAAGGCGGAGCCGGAGGGACGAGGGAGCCCGGCGGAGCTGGTGGAGTGAGGGGCCACGGTGGAGATGAGGGAGCCACGAGCCAAGGTGGAGCCGATGGATCGGAGGGCCGAGGTGGAGTCCGGGTCTCGCAGGCTGGAGGTGAAGACTGGGGATCCTCCAACCCCGAGGTGGCAGATTGCAGGGAGACCCGAAGCTCAACCGATCCACCGGGCATGGCGTGCTGAGGGGTCTTCCAGATGTGGCTGAGGAGGGACTGATGGGCTGGCTGTCTGGTATCGAGGAGGCGGGAGAGGGAGGCTGGGAGGGAACACGGGAGGATTCGAGCTGGACGGAACCAGCGGAGACACAGGAGATTCAGGGCTGGACGGAACCAGCGGAGACACAGGAGATACCGGGCTGGGTAATGCCTCCCCAAACCAGTCAATCAGATCCTCTTCAAAGATGCCCAACAGTTCCTCAAAAAGGCCTCCAGAAGCCAGTGGTAGCTCACCCTCAGTGGTAGATGTGTGGGCTGGGGATTTATCCATTCCCTCGATCTCCACTAAGACTCCCACGACGCACGATGTTGCCGGCTCACACACCTGGTCAGTCGCGTCGAGTTCGGTCTCCGGGGCGATGAGTGGCTCTGTCACTCTCCGTGGTGACGGCTCTATCCGCGCGGCCGGCTCGGGCTCTGCGACTGCGGTGGGCTCTGGCGAAACCTCCATGCAGTGAGATGGTGAGGGCTGGCTGGGCTCTGGATCGGGAGTGGGACTGGAGCTGTCCTCAGCAGGGTCACCGAAGATAAACAGATCATTATTCTCCAGCACCCACTCCACGCAAGCGGCGAAATTCTCCTTGGGACCGTTCGCTGGCAGGCATGCCTTACACTGCTCGCTCAGGTTGGCAATGTAGAAAACACAGAGCGAGCGGTCTTCGAAGTGGGTAAGGCACGCCAGGTTGATGAAGTCCTTGGTGTGTTCCACCAGCGAACGGTCCTTCTGCTCCAGGCACAGGAGTAGCATGGCAGGATCCATTCCGGGAGAGAGGGAGAGAAAAAAAAAGTAAACAATTAGAAGCAAAAGAATAACGCCGCAAAAAAACTGTTTCGGTCTGCTATTCTGTTACGGTACGCCCCACGAAGGGAAGCAAAACAGGACGAGGCAGGTATATCCAAACAAAAGGCTTTACTCAAGGCGATAACAATAGTGTAACACATACAATAGCAGACAATCAGACTGGGGAGAACACAGGCTTTAAATGCAGGTCATCATTAAGGGAGAACAGAAACAGGTGAGGAGCTAATTAACTAATCGGGGAAACAGAACAGACTCGTGACAGCCTCACCCTGTTGGATATTGTTCACCGATCAAAGACCCACGCTTGATCTAGGATTACACTTGTGTCTTGCCCGTGCCATACCTGTTCGCTGTTGTTTGATAATCCTGCCTGTTATTGACTGTTTATTAATAAAAGATTGCACATGGATCCGCACGTCTCGTTCGCCCCGTTACACAGACCCATTCCAAATCTTCCGTTTATGTCTAAAATTTTAGAAAAAGTTGTCTGCTCAATTGTGTTCCTACTTTCAAAAAAATTATCTCTATGAATAATTTCAGTCAGGTTTCAGGGCTCACCATAGCACAGAAACTGCACTTGTTAAAATTACAAATGACTTGCTTCTTGCTTCAGACCAAGGCTGCATCTCATTGCTAATATTACTTGATCTCAGTGCTGCGTTCGACACTATCGACCATGACACACTCATAGATCGATTACAAAACTATACTGGTATTCAAGGGCAGGCTTTAAGATGGTTTAGATCCTACCTGTCCGATCGCTACCACTTTGTTAATTTAAATGGGGAGTCATCTCAATTATCACCAGTAAAGTATGGAGTACCACAAGGATCTATCCTAGGTCCTCTGCTATTTTCAATATACATGTTGCCCCTTGGTAATATTATTAGAAAATACGGGATTAGTTTTCATTTTTATGCTGATGATACTCAACTATATATCTCAACAAGACCAGGTGAAACTTCTCAACTATCTAAGCTAATAGATTGTGTAAAAAATGTAAAAGATTGGATGACCAATAATTTCCTCCTATTAAATTCAGATAAGACAGAGCTATTACTTATTGGATCAAAAAACAGTACACAGAATCTCTTGGATTACAATTTGCAACTAGACAGATGTACTGTTACGTCCTCTAAAGTCAAAAATCTGGGTGTTATATTAGACAGCAACTTGTCCTTTGAAAATCATATTTCCCATGTTACAAAAACAGCATTCTTCCATCTTAGAAACATTGCCAAGCTTCGAAACATGCTACCTTTTTCTGATGCAGAAAAGCTAGTTTATGCATTCATGACCTCTAGACTGGACTATTGTAATGCACTGCTAGGTGGTTGTCCTGCATCTTCAATAAACAAGCTACAGATATAGATATAGTCCAAAATGCAGCGGTTAGAGTTCTTACCAGGTCAAGAAAATATGATCATATTACCCCAATTTTACAGTCTCTGCACTGGCTACCTATTAAGTTCCGTATCATTTACAAAATATTATTACTTGCCTATAAGGCCCTAAATGGTTTAGCTCCTGCGTACCTAACTTGTCTTCTACCACGCTACAATCCAACCCGCTCCCTAAGGTCGCAAAACTTTTGGTAGTACCTAGGATAGCAAAGTCCACTAAAGGAGGTAGAGCTTTTTCACATTTGGCTCCCAAACTCTGGAAAAGCCTTCTTGATAACATTCGGGGTTCAGACACACTCTCTCTGTTTAAATCTAGATTAAAGACACATCTCTTTAGCCAAGCATTCACATAATGCATCTTATAATCTTGTACTGCAGTTATATCTGATCAAATGTACATTATTATTATTCTTTAGCTTGGGTTGAACAAATAATTTTTGCTTAGATGGAACAGCAGCTACGCTAATTATGTCTCTACTTGTTTCTGCCACAGGATTAACATCCCGTGGTAACTAGGAACTACAGAAGCTTCAGTCTAGATCCAACCCTTAAATTATCTGAGATGACCGAACACCTGAGAAAAGATAATGCCAACCCCTCAGATGACCTCAGAGGATGCCAATGCTCAGACAACATACAGAATTACCAAATATTGCCATAAGTTAAATATATTAAGGTTCTGCAATATATAAATATATTCTGGAAACTTAATTTCCTGTAGAGCTACTTTGCAGCGATTTGAAACTTGAACTTTCTTGTCCTCTACTTGGCTCGTCTCATCTTTTTTTTTCTCCTCTCCTAATCTATCTTCGTCTATCCCCTCCATCTCTATATCTCCTTGTCTCGCCTTTCTCTTTTCCACTCATTGGCTTGTCATCTTCTTGTCTCTCCTCATTGCTCCTTTCATAATTTCACTGTTTTATAGATATATGTAGACTACCAACTTTCTGAACGCCATCACATATAATCATGTACACAACATTTTAAAACATATAGAAAAGCATATTCTTAATGCTCTTCATAACTGAGACCTGCTTGACTCTGAGTCTGACTCAGAAGATAAATATAACAATTTTGTTAATAACCACAAAAACAAATGGGAGAATTAAAAAATATTTTTATATTAGCGGTAATAATTTGTCCTCTCAGTATTCCTAATGTAGCTAAACGAGAGCAACACTACTCTAAAAATGATGTCTTTGCTGAAATAACAATGACAATACCAAATATAATAGAAAACAACAACAACAAAAACATGAGTGCAGATAGTATTTGCAGATTGAAACTTCAAATGTCTTTTAACACTGCTTATCTGTCTCTGGATAACTGCTTCAGTGTGGGAGAAACGCACACAAACACATATACACGTTCCTGCTCTATTACAGGTATTTCTCATCACAACATATTTATGAAACAAATAACTGTGACCCTGAAAATAACATGAGAAACATGTATCTTTCAGACGTATTCAGTGTAAAAGGAAAGGATGCTTAAGGTACAAGCAGCTTCACACTCGCTTTTTTTCACACGTACTGAAATGGCATCAGCATCAAAACCTCTGCTACATTTGAGGTACGGGAAGAAAACTCAATTAATTTTTCACGAAAGAAGAGGAAGGAAAGAGAGAGAAAGATGAGAGGGGTTCGATAAAAGTAGCTCTGTTAGGAGGTGTGTGCAGATGGGATGATGACTTCTTACAGGTTTTTAGAGAACGAGAATGAGTCACTTCAAATGCTAAGAGGCAACACGGTACATAAAAAATAGAAAAAGAAGGCAAAAAAGGAAAGAGCTACCTGTGTGCTGCCTGTGTATGTTCTTAAAGTTCATTAATGACTTTTTGAATGTTTTTATTCAATTTTATTACTACTTTGAATTGTAAATTGCTACATTACCTACAATAAATAGGTTTAAATTAGTGCTGTCAATCAATTAAAAAATGTAATCGCGTTAATCACAGTCCTGGACTGTGATTAATCTCGATTAATCGCAAGTTTAAAATACTAGGATTTACCTGTAAATGTGTTGAAATAAAGGAATGCATGACAAACTAGTTTAAGGAAACAGAACCTTTCACATCTCCGCCAGGTATGAGACATAATCCTTATTATTCTTTTGTTTTAATTCAGCCATTATCAGCTTTTATATTGGCAATAAAACATTTACCAAGCCACATCGCTTCAATCCCAGTACACATTTACCCAACTATTATCAAAAGTATTTCTAAATACATACAACAAAAAAATTTCTTGCGACCGTACATGAAATATGATAAAATGCATTATGAAGAAGAATTGGACCTGTTCTGCAGATGCATTAGAGGTAACATTAGCATCATGCTAGATAAGAATTTTTTTTGAGATTAATAGTACACTTTTACTCAGAACTGACTTTAAACCACAATCGAGTGTTTGTAATAACTTCCTTTTGCGGTCACGTGTGTACACTTTGGGCAGCCGCGGTACATTATAAAAGTAGCCCAAAAAACCCACGGCTCTGTCATTTTTCCCGCGACTGTTTTATCAAAACAGCGCAATTGTGCGGGTAAACCGCGACCCTGGCAACACTGGTTCGCTGTACCCTTATCAAATATGAGTATACAGATCTATCTCTCGCTCTCTCTCTCTCTCTCTCTCTCTCTCTCTCTCTCTCTCAGACACACTCGCTCTCTCTCTCCGCGTTTGCTTCACTTTTGTCGAACCCGGCGCCTCATAATCACACAATCCCTGCGTCCCAATGTGCATACTATACACCCTATCTGCCCTAAATTGTATTGAATAGTATTGAAAATGACTAATATCACATAGAATTTAGGATGGATAGTGTGCACATTGGCATGCAGGCAATGATTACCTTCCGCGCTGCGATGACGGCAAGAAGTTGGGGTCAAACCTTATCAAACTAATAATTTGCGTTAAAAAAATATTAACGCATTAACATTTTTAGATTAATCGCATGCGTTAACGCGTTAACGTTGACAGCCCTAGTTTAAATCAAATATTTAATTTAAAACATTTTAATTTCCTGTTTTATTTTACATTTAGAGGGGATGTACAGTTTAATAATTTTCTGTTAATATTTGTTATATCAAAACCATCTGAAACCAATACTATAGAAAGCACTTATGATTTTATAAGTTTTCTTTTTCTTTATTTTGGACACTTATTTGTCACTGACAATATGTGACCCTGGACCATAAAACCAGTCATAAGGGTACATTTTTCGAAATTGAGATTTATACATCATCTGAATAAATAAGCTTTCTGTTGATGTCTGGTTTGTTAGGATAGGACAATATTTGGTCGAGATACAACTATTTGAAAATCTGGAATCTGAGGGTGCAAAAAAATCTAAATATTGAGAAAATCGCCTTTAAAGTTGTCCAAATTAAGTTCTTAGCAATGCATATTGCTATCAAAAAATAAGTTTTTATATATTTACAGTAGGAAATTTAATGTATATAAAAGAAAGACTACTGTACAGTATATAAAATTAAAAAATTAAATCTGTTTTATAAAAGAAATAAAAAAAGAAGAATCAGTGACAATTGTAGACCTCTGGGTTTTGCTTAAGCTCTGCATGTTCTGACAAAGATCAGGCGTCGCATGTCCAACACTTCTGTGACACAAAGTCACAAACTGGAATATGTTTTGTAATTGTGTTTCCTAGATCGTAACATACTCTGTGCTAAAGCCTGGGCTCAGTTTTTCTCTCTCTAACATTTGTTAACCATGGAGGAGTGTAATTAGTGGGTAATTAAAGTTAGAAAATTTGTTGTTTATTTCAGGGGCTTAACTGTCTCAAGAAAGAAATAAAGCACACATACTGTGGCCTCTGCTAAAGATTTGAGCAAGCTAATATATAGACTGATCAATTAAAGACAACAGGAAGGATATTTAATGCTTGCAAGCCGGGGTGTTTTTAGCTAACCTTAATTAAGTCTCTATTTTAAAAAGACATATGTGGCCCTGGACCACAAAACCAGTCATAAGGGTCAATGTTTGGAAATTGAGATTTATACATCATCTGAAAGCTGAATAAACGAGCTTTCCATGGATGTATGTTTTTTAGGATTGGACAATATTTAATAAAAAATACTGCCTTTAAAGTTGTCCAAATGAAGTTCTTAGCAATGCATGTTACTAATCAAAATTTAAGTTTTAATATATTTACAGTAAGAAATTTACAAAATATATTCATGGAACATGATCTTTACTTAATATCCTAATGATTTTTGGCATAAAAGAAAAATTGATAATTTTGACCGATACAATGTATTTTTGACTCTTGCTACAAATATACTCCAGCGACTTAAAACTGGTTTTGTGGTCCAGTCTTTAACAAATTCTCTTTAAAAATGTTATATTTAATATAAAAAATCCAATCCGGTTTATCTGTTAGTTTTTTTATTTTTTTTCTCTTACTTCTCCTTTACTCTTCATACATGTAGTACATTTTACAGTGTTCTGATGAATTCGGTATTTTGCTGCTGTGTGAACATAATCAGCATTGTATCTGATCCCAGCCCAAAACTGTGACCTTGACCTGGGTGAGACTGACAGGCCAAAGTGATGTCCTTTTTTAATTGGGTTATATACCACCTCATATTTGATAGACTTCTTGTGCTTTATCAGCAGGCAGCAAATGTTCAGCAATCCATGTTTCCCTTATCTGTGTTTGGAGAGGTTTAGAGCATGTGTTCTGATTCCTGCATCCAAAACTGATCAAACACAAATATTCAAACACCTATACATCTACACACTCATATACAAAGTGGTCCTCACTGCAAAACCTGCAGGGTCTTTCAGCCTACCAGCAAATTGTTTCGACAAAGGAGCAGGAAGTCATTTGTTAGATTGCTGATCAATTGTTCAATGAGAACTGCTGATTTGAGGCAACATAAACAACTATTGAGTAGAAAGTTCAGTACAGTTTAAATGCAAATGTGCAAATATGCAATTCAGCAGCTCTGAATGTGAATCATTCATTTTTCTGGAGTAACATTGTCCAATAGCAATTGCAGTTGGAATATTCAGAGGCATTAGAAATGCGGTGAAAAGTCACGAGAGGAGGCGCATTACCCTGTCAATGCAATGCCTTTTATGTTTACAAACGCTTCACAAATCGGCCCAAATGGATCACTTGGAAATGGATGGACTAATTACAGAGTAAACAGCTCACCTACTGAGATATCATCAATTTCAGTCATGTCTGGAAAAGAAATACATGAAATGAGTTGTTTTCAGTGAGCACTCTGCTCTTAAATGAAAGCTGCAATCATTTTGACACGTGCAATGTTTACAGAGCATTTGACGATTAATGGTCTGAAGGGAAAGTGACTAGCCAAAAAAAAACTATTTTATTGAAGACACTACCAATATAGAAGTCTATAAAATGGTAAAAATATATAAAAATATTAAAATGTTTACAAATGAAAAATTAATAGGACTTTGTGATTTGATTTTAATGAATAGTATGTTAATAACATTTTATTGGCTACAATTGTTAGTGTAAGGAAATAATATCTACGAAAATGGTGTAAATATCATATCAAGCAAGAATATTCACTATTGTTCAAATGTTTTGGGATCAGTAAGTATTAATGAGAAGATTAATACACTTGTATTCAGCAAGAAATTGATAAAAGGTGAGAGTAAAAGATATTTTGTTATTTCTTCTCAACATTGATAATACTAAGAAATCAACCAAATCAGCATATTAGAATGATTTCTTAAGGATCGTGTGACACTGAAGACTGGAGTAATGACTGCTTAAAATACAACTTTGCATCTCTGGTATAAATTACATTTTAAAATATATTAAAATAGTAAACAGTTATTTTAAATGGTAATAATATTTCACAATATTAGTGAGTTTTTTTATCAAATAAATCCAGGGATTAGAATCAGATTGGACACAACCTATTTTCACTAAGACGTTTTGTTGGCAAGGACAGAGATAAGGATAAGGCAAGGTGGTGGGCTGAGTCTGGACATGTATTACCCTGACAAATACGTTTGTTGGAAAGTAACGGTTTCCACCCACCCATTTGGTTTCCCAGATCCACGCATCTCACACTCTTACACAACATCCCCCATACACACATACATTTTCATCTGTCTCTTAAAATATCCACTCAAAAGTAAAAAAACCCCGATTATGTTTGCATTAATGCTTATAATCCTCAAGAGCTCAGGAACATTTACTGTTCTAAAAGCTCAAATAGATATAAATAAAAGAGACCAAAAAGGGTCACCGCAGGGCCGGCCGTCACAACCTAAGCAAACAAAACCTAATTGGTTGTTATCAGATAGGTAATGCATCTGAACACTGGAGTCAAAGAAGCCATCCCTGCCTTTTCCCTTTGAATATATTTACCAGTGAGACATGAAGGACATGCCACACATTTAGGACCCCTTGTCCTGGGCTCAAATTGAGCAGTTTTGCGTGTCAGAAGCAGAAGCTCGTTCTGGGTCAGTGATTGGTCAACAGCTGTTCTGAGACACACATCACAGAGATGGAGCTCAAGTCATTCATCTGTCAACCAATCACAGCCACAGGTGCGCCACAGCCAATTAAATGTGGAGGAGAGGGAGAGAGAGAGAAAGCAAGAGAAAAAGTGAAAAGAGAAGGAAAAAGAAAGCGTGAGAGACAGGTGTAAAGAGAGGCTGTGAGAGTCAGAAGAAAAGAAACACATAAATAGAAAAGGAGTCACAAGGTAAGAAGGAGGGGAGAGAGGTGAGAAAGAGAGAGCGAGTAGAAAGCAGAAGCAGGGAGCATGTGGTGCGCAGACAGAGGAGCGGGGAGAATGAGAGCGCTCTCCCACCCCATCTTCACACACAGCAGCTAATGAACTAAGAGAGCGAGAGACGGCACGTATAAAACTAGAGATCTGCTACCTTAGGAAACTTTCTGACACCCACGAGACTGTCAGAAAACCATCATTGGGTTGCACACAGAAAAAAAAGAGCCCAGCTGGAAGATGCACTTCTCTCATGGAGAATAACGTAACAAGGGGAAACTGGCAGGACACTCTTTTGACCTGCGCTGACACCTTGTAGGATGGAAAGGCGGAAATTGGAATGGAAAATTCTGCATGGAAATTTCTGATGATTTTCTGTGACAGTTTTCTGTCAGTTTGAGTTTCCAGCTTCAGGTAAGAACATTTGACTTTGTCTTTTTTAATGACTGTGAAGTTTTTTTTTCTTTACCTGTATGTAAGACTCAACCTAAACAAACAACTAAATGAGACAAACATGATAAGATAAATGGCGGTCTGTTCGTGTTAGATTTTACATCTTCATTTTAGGTGAACCAGAAACATTTGCCTTTTAAATTATGCAAATGACAAAGAAAATTAATGAATATGAATGAGCACCGATTTATCTGCACTGAATTGAGACAGGGCTCACAGTGTATCGGTACAAAGCTTTTCTGCTTGAGTGAATCCTCCCTTTTTTCTGCATTTGATCACATCTACAAATGACAGCAATAGCCATGACCGGAACCAAAACACTGGAAAAGTGATAACCAAATTACACTGATATCCTCATACTGTTTATAGCTGATATTTTGCTATTTATATTTTATAAAATTTTAAAATCTCATTACAATAAAATACAATACAAATGAAAAAATATATATAATAGAAGTGTACTCATGTACACATTCACATAGATTTATACATGCAAAGAAAAAAAATGTCAGAAAAACTGCACACAAATGTAAGATAACAAAAAGGGGAAAAACTAAGCCAAACAAATAGAGACAATAGTTATATTAAAAAGGCTACATTTATTGTTTTAATATTTAATTAAAACATAACTTACTTGTCAACAGGTGTATTATTATTATTATTATTATTTAGTTTTATTATATATATTTATTTAGCTTTTTAAACTAAAGCTACTACATTACACTGTCTCTTTCTCTTTATCACCAGGTGTTATACTGTGAAAAAGGAATATTTTCATTGAACTGAAAATGAGAAACTGAATTCTGGTGAAAGTGTTTTTTTTTTATTATTATTTGTTTTCAACTTGTATTCACAATAAATCAGAATAAGGGAGTTATTTAAATCAGTGAACCTTTACTAAATCTAAACCTACTACAGGTTTCATTCCAAAACAACTCAGCATAACCATCTTACGTTTTTGCCCAATTAGTGGCTAATTTGTACTCATTCATACATTTTTATACAATCTACAATCCACTGAGAGGTTTAAGTTAGACCTTCATGCTTATTTTTCTCTGTTTTCATATGAATCACCTACAAAACCACCAACTCGTAAAATCCTTACTTTTTCTCATGTCCAACCGTGGGTCCGGTGCCAGCACAATCTTTCCCCTCCGCTCCCCACCGCTGTCATGCTGTTGTTGCTGTGCACACAGCTGGTCAAAAAGACACGTAAGGTTGTCATTTCCTCTGGTGACGGAAACTCAGTGGAGCGGATCCAACAGAACCACGCTGGTGGAACCAGACAGGTGGCTCTAATGGAGTCCTGGCTGTTTAGCACCTGTTGCTCAAGACACGCAAACAGCCTTCAAAGAAATGCTCTGACAACATGTCAGCAATCACTAGGAATCTCACGCCTCTGCTCAGCATCTGCAGAATATTGATCATTCAGCTGATGTTCATCCAATGACCCGATGTGGTGGAACCTGTGATTTAATTACATCTAGAGTCTTGCCATGCCACCCGCCCTGAAAAGTTATGGTTCTCTTCATGCAATTGGGTAAGAAATACATACGATTAAATTCCTGGTGACCATCTGGCACTGAAATCCACAGGTTCGTTGCTATGGTACTGTGGACCGCAAGTGGGCGGACTTTTTATTTATTGCCCACCCTACCCCCATACTAGCCCCCTCCTTCGATTGCTCAGTGTTATATACACAATTATGCTACATGTCTGAAGAATCTCTTGAGAGGTGCATGAAGTAGATCAGTATGCTATTTCAGGCCCTTGGTGATGACTGTCAAACATCCTCAGCAATGTGGGTTGAGAATAAATTACATCATTACCATACGCTTGAGTGTGAAATACATTGGTCAACTATACAGTATCTGAAAATATGCATAAAACTTTAGCCGTATGGAGAGCCCGAGGTCAGGGCTGAGGTCAGGAATGAACAAAACACAATCAATAGAGAATCTGCACTGTGGACACATAGGATTGTTTTTATAATTTTTTTATTGGACTGATTTTTGCCAAGAAGGATGTGCGCCAAGATAGCATCTTTCGGTCTTGGAACAACAGTCCTGTCGTCCACTGTTTAATCCTATCCCTAACCTGAACTCAATATTTAACCATCAGTTTTGGGAAATGTCTTTGAAATTGTAGCTCACCACATTTATAACTGGTTTTTAAAAAGTTTAAAAGTGGTGTAATTAATAATTTAATCAATGATGTATTTTAAATGAATACACACAAACTACACAAACTGCTCTAAATATAATATAAAAAAAGTCTATTCCTTTACATTAACCATCCAAATGAACCGATTCACTAGAAATCATAATCAGACTTTCCAGTTCTACATATGAGAAAGAGAGGATAATTTAGGATGAAACAATTCATTATAATGAATCCCAGTGCTACATATGATAGAAAGAAAGAAAGAATCAGAAAGAAAAAGAAAGAGAATAATTTAGGATTCATTCACGAATCAGACCTTTCAACCCTATATGTGTGTGAGAATGTGTGTGTGTGTGAGAGAAGATCATTTAGGATTCACTTGAACAAATCAGATGCAATGCATTGAATCAGATCTTTCAGTGCTACAGTACATATAACAAAGAAAGGATAATTTGGGATTCACTAGCATGAATCAGATTCACCACAATGAATCAGACCTTTCAGCACTATATTTGTGAGAGAGAATAAGAGGATCATTTAAGATTGACTAGAATAAGCCACAACAAATTAAATTACAATGACTACAATGAATCAGACCTTTCAGCACTATAAATGTGAGAATGAAAGGATCATTTAGGACTGACCAGAATGAATCAGGATAAATCAGGTTCGCTACAATGAATCAGACCTTTCAGCATTATATATGAGAAAGAGGTGATTAACTTAAATTAATCCGATTTTCCAAAGCTACATATGAGCGAGAGAGTGGATCATTTACAGTAGATGAGCATGTTTGGTTATTCCCTCAGCTCAGACAAATTAGCATAGACGTGTGGGTAAGTTTAAACTGGGGATCTACAAGGTACTTCTTTTGAACTTACTTAGAGTTAAAACAGAGCTGAATCTAAATCCTAGTTGAAAGGGCAACTCACGTTGTTGGGTGCCAGCCTGCCAGGTCTGTAAATCCACTGAGAAGCCGAGATCAAGCAGGAAAAGGTCAATCATATCTTGTACTTATAAGCCACTTGGCTCCGTCTGGCACAAAGCCGAGGGGACGTAAATACCTGGCGCTGGGAAACGCTGAAGCTGGGTTGTTAGATATTAATCTGACCGTAGTGAAGAGAATCTGATGTGAGTGTTTGAGTGTGATAGAGAAGAGTTCACTCATTCAAGTGCCATCCTGGCAGATGGTTCCTAGCTCGCAGCAGGCGTCACTCTCATGGAGTAAAGCGGAAAGTGGGGCCATGATGGAGAGGGTCAAGATTGGTAAAAGAAAAGGAAAGAATTTATGTTATCAATCTAGCCCCAAAATATGATGAGCCCCTTGTGATGGACCCTCTTCCTATAACACTATAAGTTGGTTTTTATGGTTTACATGGACTCTCCATAGGCGTAATGGTTTTTTATACTGTACAAACTGTATTTTCTATCACCCTACACCAACCGTAACCTAATCTAACCCTACCCCTCACAGGAAATGTTGTGCTACTTTAGATAAAAAAAAAAAAAAAAAAAAAAAAACTAATTCTGAATAATTTATAAGCCTTTTGAATTTCTGGGACACCAAAGTTGACAGTGTTATTTTTAAATGATGGATTAAAACTTCTTCAATTCAATTCTGATTTATTTTTCACAGTACAAATTCTGGCTTGTAACATTTAATAAATATAGTAATATTTAATAAATATGTGTTTAATAAATATTGTAATAACTTTTTGACAATTACAAATGAAATAAAATAAATGTTCAGAATATTTCCTTTTTTATTATTATTATTTTTTTGGCACCACTCTGCAGCCCCCAAACCCCTAGAAAACGAACATTTTATCAATTTTTTTGGCAGAAAATAACATCACAAAACAGGTTAATGATTAATATCAGCAAAAGTATGTTTTAAATTATTTTAAATTAATTCATAACCATATTTATTTATTTATTTTTTACAAGAAATGCATTTTTATAGACTAGTTTACTAGGCCATTTATTGGAAATATTCAAACACAAACTGCCAGCATTTAAGATGAAATCCAACAGAGATTGTAAATCATCAGTCCCTCAGAACACACAAATGAATTAATAACCAAAGGCTACTACAATATGGAGCCTGCTGTTCCTCAGACCTGCTGTTCCAGCCCATATCACGTCTAATCCTCTCCTGCCATCAGAATAATTATCTCATTTTAAAATTGCTTTGTCCCATCATTTCTCATTTTTTTCTTTTTCTCCATCTCAGACCTTCTAATTGACAGTCTGAGGGCGCTGTCTGATAGACTGTGACCTCGCACTAATCACTGCTGCACTGGGCCCACCGAACCGTTGAGGTTATTCACAACCCTAATAATATTTCACCATGTGGGTGCCAACAAAATTTCCCTAATTGGTTTAGTTAAGATCTTCGTTTGGTTTCACAAACAGGTTTGCAAAACACAATGCATTGGTTATTTCTATAACATCACTCCCAGCACAGCAAAAACCTATAAAACCTGAATTGTTCGGAAAAGGGCTGAACTGCGCTTGTTCTCTTTCAGATCTCGAATGTGTGTTGAATGCTAATTGACCAAATGAGACAGCAAGATTGTGAAGGGGGCTCTAGATAAGCCAGCAGTTGATCTACAAGACTTAAGACATGAAAATCAATGGCCAAGATCTCACAGTGGGGCAATTGTCATGAGGCACAAATGGTGGATGGAGAACATTAGACTGTCTGTGTTTCATATATCTGTCAGCATGAAATTAACAGAAGCTGAAATCTTATCACAGTCTGTGGTGGGATGACGACATTTAACAAAGCGACTGACTGGTGACAGCTTTGGTCGATTACGTCAGAAGCATGTTTAATTAACCCATGACATTTTACTATCATTAGCTCATATTGGCTTAATGCAGACACTGCTCGACACATTGTGAACATCATGTAAGATATGTCAATCTGTGATAAGTCGTGGACGCACATACTTTATAAATTGGTTCTTGGGAAATACAATAAAGCGTTTTTCCATTCCATTGCACTACTTGTCCGTTGTTTTTATATGTAAACATGTACATATTTGACTATTGCATTTGCGTTTCTTGCAGTGTCTTGTGCAAGACATGGCTTTCTAAAAACACGACACTCCATCAAAAAAAAAAAATGAGACTGTTCTTCCCCCATCCCACTGCCCACGACTTTGCTTTTAAAAACACGTTCTGTCTGAATGGCTCCTTAGCGCAGCTGAATGCATAACAATGTATCCAATTTGTTGCTGTTTGCTATTGCTAGCAACTGGATTTCATTGGACAACATTTTTATAGTGCTAGATGAAACATCTATGTTTTGATCCTGGAAGAGAAAGACTTCCAGGATTTCACATGCTACATGCTAATGCTGCTATACCACCTAACGGTTAATTTTAAACTTTGAGGACTACACTGGCTAGCATATAGATGTCCTCAAAGCTAAACTGTTAATTAATGAAACATTTTCTTTTGGTCAACGCAGCGAATTTGCAACCAACTTGAACACAAGTGGAAAATGTTTTGCGAATAAATGCCATAACATGGATTCCTATTGGAATCTTCATGGGGGAAAAACATTTGTCAGGATGTTTCTTGTGAATCATGATTGATTAGTCACATGACGTTTACGGTTCAGGTGATTGGCTAAAGAATTGACATTTGGCTGTTGAGCAAGTACCTTTGAGATAAATGCTAATGCTAAAAAATAGCTTTCTCTTTACTCAAAGCTAATAGTCAAAACATTTATTGCACTTATTACAGATTGCGTAATAGTCTAAATCAGGGGTCACCAGACTCGTTCCTGGAGGGCCGGTGTCCTGCAGAGTTCCAACCCTAATCAAGCACACCTAAACCAGCTAATCAAGCTCTTATTAGGCATACTAGAAACTTCCAAGCAGGTATGTTGAGGCAAGTTGGAGCTAAACTCTGCAGGACACCTGCCCTCCAGGACCAAGTTTGATGACCCCGGTCTAAATAAACTTAAAACTACTAATCTCTAATTTTGATTTCAAGTAAAATATTTTAAATACAGATTATTTTCTTACCCTACAAAGACAGACACACACTTAAAAATATTAGCTGTTGACTCCCTTGTAATCTGATCCTCAGTTTTTCACATGCCCTCGCACATACACACAAAAAACACACACTTTAATACGTGACCGCCTCCCTTAACACAGATCATTGCCTCACCTCCCTCTGGAGCTTTTATTGTTGCTGTGAATGTCTCCTCATTTATCTCTCCTCTTGCTCCCTCAATGTTTTCCTGTAGAGCCTCATGGCTATAAATCTTCAAAAAGACATTCAGCCACACAAAGGAAATGCCACAGGCCATCACCTGATCTGCCACCTCTCAAGACTTCTCATGAATCAAACCATTTAAGGGTGAAAAACACTTTCTGTCAAGCTTTTTCCAGAACCTTGACATAAAAAAGATGACCAGCTCTCACTGATGGGTGAGATGCCTCAGTCTGGCATATCAGATTCTCTCTTTATTCTCTGCAGCAATTTAAAAGGAAGTCAACAAAAGACACTTTACTAACCTTCGCTAATAAGACAGCACTTATACTGTGCAAACATTATTATTATTGGACAGAATGATCACAAAGACATAGCAAAAGTTTTTGAACACCTACAAAAAGACTGCTGCGTTCTGATTAGCTTAGAAAAAAAATCACTATAATACAGAGAGAGGAAAGGCAGTAATTACCTTGATCACTCTTCATTGTTCCCGTTATGGAGGATCGTAGGAGCTCTGAAATTCTCTGTCTATAATTAAAGCCGGCTGCCATCGCTGGTGACGGAGCCTTCCTGGAGGTGAGAGCAGTATCTCAATACTAAAAGACACATTTAATTGAGCATAACCGAGAAAGGGAAATCAGTAATGGTCTGACAGTCCAAAACAACAGGAAGAGAGAATGTTACATGGCCATATTAAAGGAGTCATACAAATACATAATCTCATTTCTCTGACAGAAAACATTTTGCAGTTTTGGAAACAAACAAAAAACATTATTTACTGAATTCATACAGGATTTTTACATTATTGAATGTCCTGAAATGACAGATTTTGTCAGCTCAATTTCTTTTTTTTCTCAGATTTATATCATGTCAAAGTACAAATTTGTCCCCAAAATATGGTTATGTACACACAAAGGTACAAAATTAGGCCTGAAACTCCTGAAAAGTCTGTAAAATGTCTAAATATAATTTAAAACTGTTTTCATAGTTTTGTAGCAATAAACATTAAATAACTTAAATATAACTTAAATATTACAATTTATAACATCAATAATTATGATTTTAATTTTTATAAGAATAATTTAATAATAATGTTATATTAAAAAAATAAAAAGGCAAACAACAGTGTTCCAAATTTAACCTAAAGTATCCTTATATTTCCTGTAAATAATAAATTTTTTTTACAATAATTTGGGTAACAGCCTTGAATAGTTGCATACAGTCAGCATAGCTGTACAAACTGAATAAAAGGAAGACAATATTTCCTAATATTTTTCCCATCATGCCACGTGTCGTGTGTCACAGATACATTTTTGGTAATACAGAAAAAATAATGCGTTTACAAGGTTACCCAAAATATTAACTGTGGATCAAGGCCAAACATTATAACTTTGATCGTTCAAATTTTTACTTTTTATTTTTGATTTAAATAATGTATTTACTATGACAGTCAAACATATGAGATACAGTTGATGTGCTTAAACAAAGGTAGTTTTTCATACTGGAATTTAATCTAGCATTACTAATAGTTCTAAACATGGAATTTCTATTTTTAGTGCTCTCACAAGAAGTCAAGAGACACCAAAATGCACTGTACCTGTGAAAAGTGCAGAACAAAAACGTTTTCAGAAGGTCAGAGAACGCGAAGCCTCTAAAGGGCGCTTCCGCTAAAGAGACTAATTCTTAAATAATTCCACCTGTAATGAAATGACCTTTCCGCATGAACTTAATCCCAATAAAGCGTCTCATATTGGCCTCGGTAGACTCATATGTGCAAAATCAAACAGTTCATGCTTGAAGGTGGAACGTAATGAAATGCAACCTTCCGAGTCCTTCTGCTGTAGGGCGAACGCACGCACGCCAATGTGACAATGGCATTTCAAACCTTCTAATGAAATTATTCTAGGCGTCCTCTGTCAACTAGACAGTCAGAATCTATTTGTGCTTTGACGGCTCTCCTGAAGGGATGTTCTGGGACAGGGGTGAGGTTATGTTATCAGTGTGCCTTGTATGAAACGTTCCGGTCCAACAGACTTACACCAGGGTGTGTGAGAGACTTTTTCTTATTTTCCCTGCTGTTCCCATTACCCAGGGATGTCCTGTCTGGAATGACATTTACAAGTAGAACGCAGGGTACGAGAAGCATGGGGATAGATTACCAGACTGACAGCTGCCAGTGGCATGCTGTATCTGTTTACCTTTGTACTTTGGGAGATTATAGAGTCAGCACATAGTGATTTTTAGATTTCTGCTAATACCCTCATAATGGCAGGGTATGTGATCCATGCAACCAGAAAACCTTATGGCACATTGGCACGGCCTGAACAGCATATCATTTGACATTTTACAAATAAATTAAATTTAATGTAATTAAATTAAAGAAATACATTTGCAAAAATATAGTTTTTTAAGTACTTGTCAGTTGTGAGATTTTAACATGTTTCAGACTAGTGGAAAGAAAGCATTAAAACAGTTCAAGTGTTTATTACACTTTATCTATTTGCGTCTGTAGATTTCAATTATAGTATATATTTTTAAAGTCTTTTTGGTCACATTTTATTTTAAGGTCCAGTTCTTGGTTATCAAACTATTAAATGACTTTTGCTTTAATAAACACCTAATTTGCTGCTTATTAATAGTTGTTAAGGTATTTAGTAGAGTTAGGGTTGTAGAATATGGTCATGCAGAATATGTGCTTTGTTATAAACAGCCAATATGTTAATTACAGGCATGTTAATAAGCAACTAGTTAATAGTGAGAATTGGTCCCTATACTGAAGTGTTACGTCTATATTCTGAAGGTATAGACCCCCCCCCCATATTAAAACATAACATTTCAGAAACTTCAGAACATTCTTAATTTAATCAATCAACTGGGGAAGTATGCTGATATATATTCCATAATCTTCTAATCCTAGGCACTTGGGGTGCCTTATATAAATTCACAAAATGTCCACTAAATTATTTTCAGAAAACTTATATTACTTTTATTTGTTATTCTTAAATAAATACCTAAAATAGTGCATTCTATGTAAAGTGTTGTTTTACCATAGCCCATAAAATTCTATTTAATTTATGAAATGTATATCAAATATCTAAAATTGATCATTAATAACATTAACATTAATATATTAGTATTATTTCTGTAAATACCTCACACTGTGTTTATGGAAACAGGTTTATTAGTAATTTATGCTGACAGTGAGTGAATATAATATTAAAAATTACGCAAACAGCTATTGATTTTATTCTACTTCCCTGATTTCATTTTGGAGTTACAATTAATGTCAAATCATGTTTAATAAGGATTAAATTGGAATTTAAAAGGCGTTCTCAATTCAATCTGGAATGGCTCACAACTCCTCCAACCATAGACTTCCAAGAGAAGAAGCTGCGGGGGAAGAAACGATAACATCAACCTGAGAGGAGACTTCTCTAATTGAACATTTTCATTAGTTACCAAAGGGTGATGTGAACTGGAATGGGTTTGATTGGGTTTTTATTTATGTACATGCTCACAAGTGCCTCCCATCTTCATTGTGGTACACACTCACACACACACTGGAGGTTGTCATGGCAACCTTCACCTGTTGTTGCAAGAGGGGAGAATTTCAAACAGTCCGTTATCACAGAGGCAGAGCATCCTCTGATCCCATACTCCAATGTGTCACTCGCACAATAAAGAAACCGAGGCAAATTGCATGATGACAGCCAATTTCATAGAGTCGATATTTGGTGCAACTCATTTAAATTGACCCAAAAATTTAATTCATGTTATATTACTTCTTTGCGCCTCTTCAAATACCAATTCCAGAATGCCACAATTGATATCATCAACTAATAAACAAGCAATTAAACCTGCAGTTAACGAGTGAAAAATGTGCAAAAGATATTTCAAACTTATTTTCAATATACTGTGAGGTACGACAACAGCTGCAAATCAGTTTCGGCACATTTTAGTTTGTGTGTGAAACCAGACAGCCTTATGACGGAAAAACCTGAAGTCATCACCGCTCTTCGGGAATTCAGGGGTGTCAAACTCAATCTCATATGGGTCCTTTTTTAACTTGATTATCACAGCTAAGTCATGCGCATTGCTGATGATGCCTAAATAAAGCGTAAAGAGAAGATTCAATTATCACCTCTCTTCTCTTTCAGCTCAGATCACATGAATGAAGTGCAAACTCTTTCAACTTGGCTGCTGTTGAACTAAAGAGTCAACTTTATCCCACACACTTCCAAAATGTGATTACAAAACTCTCAGACGCCAGACATGTCAACATACTCTACAAAGTCCCAAAATCCTGTCTGATCGTGACAGTTTCAAGGTGAGAACTTTGGCTAGAATGAACGTGAACCAGATACAAACATCTGAACACATTTACAGCATAAAACAACAACATTTTGTTGGCATTCAATGACAAATGGAGATAGAGAATCAGAATGAGCTTTATTGGCCAAGCATGTTTTATTGGTGTAGAGGGAGAAGAGCAGTGGGGAGAGTACGCAGCCCTGAGGAGCTCCAGTGCTGATGGTACGAGTGCTGGATGTGAATTTACCAAGCTTTACTAACTGCTGTCTGTCTGTCAGGAAGCTGTTGATCCACTGACAGACAGAGGTGGGGACGGAGAGCTGGGTTAGTTTATTCTGAAGGGTTTCCGTGATGATGGTGTTAAAAGCGGAGCTGAAGTCCACAAACAGGATCTTCACATAAGTCCCTGGTCTGTCCAAATGCTTCAGGATGAAGTGCAGTCCCATGTTGACTGCATCATCTACAGACCTGTTTGCTCTGTAGGCAAACTGCAGGGGGTCCAGTAAGGGACCAGTGATGTCCTTCAGATAAGCCAAAACCAGTCTTTCAAATGATTTCATGCTACAGACGTTAGAGCCACAGGTCTGTAGTCATTAAGTCCAGTAATTTTGGGTTTCTTTGGGACGGGGATGATGGTGGAGCGTTTGAAGCATGAGGGGACTTCACACAGCTCCAGTGATCTGTTGAAGATCTGTGTGAAGATGGGGGCCAGCTGGTCAGCACAGGATTTCAGACAGGCTGGTGACACACCGTCTGGACCAGGTGCTTTCCTTCTTTTGTTCTTTCTGAAGACCTGGCACACATCTTCTTCGCTGATTTGAATTGTAGGCGTGGGGGAGAGGAGAGTTGCTGGAGGTGTTAATGGTTGTGTGGAGAGGTGTTCAGGGCGGGTGTGGGGTGTTTTTTCAAAACGACAATAAAACTCGTTCAAGAGCTCAAAACTCAACTCAAACTCGTCTGCTAGTTGTTGATTCTCCAGGGTGCTGGGGGATGGTGTCTTGTAACTGGTGATATCCTTCATGCCTTTCCACACTGAAGCAGGATCCCTGGAAGATAATTTTAGCTTGTCAGAATAATTCCTGTTTGCCACTCTGATCTCCTTTTCCAGTGTGTATTTGGTCTGTTTGTACAAGACTTTATCCCCCTTTCTGTAAGCATCTTCTTTGGCCTGACGGAGCTGTCTTTTTGCAGTTTTGCAGTGAACCATGGTTTGTCATTGTTGTAGATTATTCCTGTTAGGAATGCACATTTCCCTCACATAAACTGATATAAGATGTTACAGTCTCTGTGAGCTCGTCCAGATCGATGTCAGCGGCTTCAAAAACAGACCAATCAGTGAGAGAGAAACAGGCTTGTAGATCCCGCTCTGTTTCATTAGTCCATATTTTACCAGATCTTAATACAGGCTTTGCAGATTTAAGTTTCTGCCTGTAGGTCGGAATAAGATGAACCAAACAGTGATCAGAGAGTCCTAAAGCTGCTCGTGGAACAGAGTGATATGCATCCTTTATTGTTTTGTAACAGTGATCAATATATTACTGTCTCTGGTGGGACATGTGATGTGCTGTCTATATTTTGGCAGTTCGCGGGAGAGATTTGCTTTATTAAAGTCCCCGAGAATGATTAAAACAGAGTCCGGGTGTTGTTGCTCACTCTCTGTGATCAGATCAGAGTTTCTGTAAAGCTGTGCTCACGTGCGCTAGCGGTGGAATGTAGACACTCACGAGAATGAACAAGCAGAACTCCCGCGGCGAATAGAATGGCTTGCAGTTAATGAAGAGCGTTTCTAGATCTGAACAGCACATCTTCTTTAACACAGTTACATCTGTACACCACCTCTCATTGATGTAAACGTCCCGCCGCCGCGCGATTTTCCCATTGATTCTGCGTCACGATCTGCTCTGATCAGCGGGAAATTAGGCAGATGAATCGCGATGTCTGGTATGTCGCCATTTAGCCAGGTTTCCGTGAAACAGAGCAGCAGAGTTAGAAAAATCCTTGTTTGTTCAGGAGAGCAGAAAGAGTTTGTCCGTTTTTGTTGGGTAGAGAGCGGAGATTCGCCAGATGGATGCTAGGCACCGGCATTCGAAATCCACACTGTCTGAGCTTCACAAGCGCTCCGGCTCTCTTTCCTCACCTGTGCCTCCTGTAGCGTTTTACCTACGGCTCCGCCAACTATAATGTCCAGCAAAAAATACAAGATGGCGAGTCTGTTACTGTCTAAAAATAAGAAGATATATGACTGCATTTCCAAGCACTCTGCATGTAAACGATTGTGAAATGAGGGCACTTGTTCATATTTACGGACTCTTCTTGTCATAATTCCTCTCCTTGTAACATATGGGCAAGAACACAAACACGTATTAGCATACAGTACACACACACACAAAGACCCATTCATCTCTACAAACAGCCCCCACTGTGTCAATCTTTCTCTCTCACAGATGTTGAATCTGGGTTGGCAGCTGAACGTCAGGGCACGATGGTCAATGTGACGCCCAGTATAGACCCAGCGGCGGCCCACGAGAGGTACAACTACCTCGCGTTGATATGTGGCGTGCCTCTCATCCTCATCATCATCTTGGGAAATGTCCTAGTGTGCCTCAGTGTGTTAACCGAACGCTCTCTTAAAACCGCAACTAACTACTTCATCGTCAGTTTGGCCGTGGCTGACCTCCTTTTGGCTGTGCTGGTCCTCCCGCTCTACGTCTACTCTGAGGTGAGTGCCAGTGACCAATGAGAGATGGTCTAAACTCCTCTTCTATGTTTCAGACTACTAATTCACTAAACTTTGATTTAGCTGATGCTTTTATCCCTGCAATCTACTTATTACTGGGACAGTCTTGACTGGAGCAATTGGAGTAAAGTGTCCCTCTCAAGGCCAGAATGATGATGTGGAATGAACTGAGCGTATTGTCCACCCAATCATTTGTCTTTTTTATCATCTTTGAAAAGATTTCAGTAGAAGATGCTGGTACATTGAGCACTGAGCGCTACAGGGTTTCTGGGAATTCATGTGTCATTCAGATTGTGTAGAACTTGTAATTATTCCTCATTGAAGTGTTAGTAGTGGAAGCGCAAGGATTTTGAAATGAATGAGCAGAATATGACTGAAATCAATAATTGAGTCTTTCAAATCACTACATTGTATCAAACAGCTATAGACTTCTCGAACATAAATAAAATTGAAAATGAGTGTGTGGCGCTTTCTGTTTAACATGGGAGACTGTGTGTGCCTGTCAGTGTTCAAATAAAACCTACGGCACTGGTGATGGTTTTACGGATTACATTTTCGATGATCAACCCAGATCTTTAAAATCTGCATGAGTGCAGTCTGTTTAGCTTATGTAATTCATCAAGAAAAGTATGTAGGATACAATTTTTGACTTGTTTTATGCACCGGACTGTGAAACGAGGTCCGTGTGACAGGTTTGTAGTGGGGTTGAAAAATAAGATGATTTTCTGTTGTCAACTGGAAAGGGAAGTCATTTAAAAGGCAGATCTAGTTATTTAAATTAATTTGGTAAAAGATTCTTAAAACAGATTAATAAGATTTTTAATCAGTGTAATGAATAAAATATGAACACAGTACCCCAAGGAACATGTATTAAGAAATACAGGGTCAGTTTTGATTTCATGTTGACTTAATTCCATTTTGGTGTTCATTTTGTTCTTCAGGAAACAATTTTTAATGTCTCATGGTGTGAATTTTTGCCCTTGAAGTTTGTGTGTCTGTGAAGTGAATCTTGATGCAGTGAGTGATTTCCCTCAGAGACTTCCTGTCTTTATTGTATGGCTAGTTTAAATGAACAGAGCATTTGGTTCATTCTTTGAATGAATTCAAACTTTAATTGCAGTCAGTCAAGACCATCGAGTGATAAACACCCACTATCTGTTCCCAAAAGATCCCCGAAGACTTAACTAACATGAACTTGAACATGACTTTAAAGGATATGTCACTCCAAAATATTTCTTAATTATTTGAATATTTTCAAATTATTTACTTATTTTATTTATTTATATATTATTATTTGAATATATTCAAATTTAAATATTTGTATTATAATTGTAATATTTTTATGTTTTTAATAGTTTTGGATGAGTATCGGTATATATATATATATATATATATATATATATATATATATATATATATATGGAATTGATGCCCCTGGCAGGTACTTATAGATAAGTGTGTGTTTCCTGTTGTCTTACACATTCTATCTTTCTCTGTCTATGTGTGTGGGTGTGTTTTAGTTCTTGGGAGGCATGTGGACCCTGAGTATGTACATCTGTGATGCCCTAATGACTATGGACGTGATGCTCTGCACTGCCTCCATTTTGAATCTATGTGCAATTAGTGTGGACAGGTGAGAAACGCACCCACACACACACCTGCTCATCCACCGCTCTCTATTAAAAATAGCTCAAACTTTATCTTATAAAATATGAACAGAATGATTACGGTAAGTAATCCCTAACACTGAGATCTGTTGGAATTGTTTATGTCAATATATTTAACAAAAATAAAAATCAACATGTAAGAAGCCCACATATTATGGGACTTCATAACATGTTACCTCCCTGGAAGCCCATTTCCGCCACATAAAAAAGTCATGCTTTGGTATGACTTATAATTATGACATAAAAAGTTGAAATTGTAAGACAAAAGGTTGAAATTATAACATAAAAAGGTAAAATTATGGCATAAAACCATTATGATGTAAGCAGTTAAAAAAAACTGTGACAAAAACAAATATGACAAAAAGCCAGAAATATGACAAATGTGACAAAAAAACAACTGAGAAAAACAACAAATGACTAAGTCATGACTTAATATCGCATAACTTCAACCTTTTATCTCATAATTACTACTGTGTTATATCTCATTTACCAAAGCATGGGTTTTTGGCAGAAATGGCCTTCCATATACCTCCAACACTGGAAAAAAATGAAGAAAAGAAATAAAAAAAGAAACTTTTCATAATTTTTACATTTTATGACAAAATTATCACAGTTATCTTAGTTATGACTTAGTATCTCATAACTTAAACTTTATCTCATAATTATGACTTCATATCTCATAGCTTTAATCTTTTAGCTTTTTATCTTTTATTACTTTATATACCCCCAACACTGCAAAAAGTGTCAGATTATCTACAGTACACGTCCCTAAACTTTTATATGATTTTTAATGATTTTTTAACATTCGGCAGGTCTGTTTTGTGCCTCTCTGAGTGTTCACACAGTGAATCTTAAATCGGTGGTTATGTGTGATTGGCGTCCAACGGGATGCTAATAAAACCATGACGTAGAGCTGAATTTCATTACTTACACAGTGCATCAAGCATCACCGATTCACATAAACAATATGAAACAACTTCAAGAGGTCCCAGACCAAGGCAAAGCAGGGTCAATCCATCTTTGACACATACTAAAACAAAAGCGAGCTTCTCTGAGGACGAAAACAAAGGTTTGGGGTTGAAAGGGTGTAGATGATTGAAAAGATGAATCAGACTTATGAGGTCTCATGCAATTTAAAATGATTGCACTAGAATTTTCCACTGTCTCACGGGTCACTGTGATTAACGAACAAACACAAAACATGCTTTAAGGAGTTCTCAATCACGATTTTACGCATAAACATAAGCTTTAACAAGCAAATCAACTTTACTGCAGTAAAAACAGACAAATAAAGGTAGAAAAATAGTGTCTGACTGAACATTTCATCAAACTCAACTGTGCCATTTTTTTGCCTCAAAAGGCTTTCTCTACTATCCCATCTTGAAGAGATGGTTCAACCAAAATTTAAAATACTGTTTTATATTCAGTGCCCTCCATAAGTATTGGAACAGTAAAGACAAAATTGTTCTGTTGGCTGTGGAGTCAAGACATTTGCAAATATGATTAAAAGATGAATATGAGACAAAACTACAGAATGTCACATTTTATTATTAGCCGTTTCAACACATACATGTTTTACCAAATAATAAGTACAGCACTTTTAGAGTTCATCCCACTCATTGATGTGAGCATAAGTATTGCAACAGTTGAACATAAGGCAGATATAAAAGATTAATAGCTATTATTTGTGAGTCTGTGACCCATAGACATCACCAGACTCTTGGTCTCATCCTTTGAAATACTTTTCCCAGCCTTTAATGCAGCCAATTCCAATTGTTGCTTGTTTTAGGGGAATTTCTGCCTTTACTTTCCTCTCCAGCTGGTGAAATTCATGTTCAATTGGATTTAAATGTGACTTTCCGAGACTTTCCATTTCTTTGCCCTTATAAATTCCTTGACTGAACTGGCAGGGTGTTTTTGGTCATTGTCCTGATGCAATATGAAGCACTTCCCAATGAATCTGGTAGCATTTTCTTGAATATTTGTAGGCAAGATGGTTTTGTACCCTTCCAAATTAATTCTGCTACTGTCATCATACATTAAGTCATCAGTAAAGTTGAGAGGGCCTGTTCCAGAGACAGCCATGCATGCCCATGCCATGACACCACCTCCACCATGCTTTACAGATGAGGCTGTATGCTTGGGATCATTTGCAGTTCCCTTTTTTTCTCCACATTTTTGCTTTCCCATCACTTAGATAGATGTTCATCTTTGTCTCATCGGTCCATAAACACAGTTCCAAAACTCTTCTGGCTCACCTTTGTGCTTTTTTGCAAACTCTAATCTTGCCTTACTGTTTTTGGTGCTGGTCAGAGGTTTGCATCTTGCTGTGTAGCATCTGTAATTCTGTGTCAAAGTCTCCTGAGGACAGTAGATTATCAGAGCATCACCCCAGCTTTCTGGAAGTTGTTGGTGATTTTACAGACACGTCTTTTAGGCTTCATTTTCACAGCTTTTATCATTTGTCTGTCATCAGCTACTGTTGTTTTCTCAGCCTATCAGGTAGTTGTTGGTTGCTGGTGGTTTCCAAACTCTTGATTTCTCCATGACATTTATTTTTGCTATAGTTCTAATTAACTTCCTCTTTTCTTTTAGCATCCAAATTGCTTGCTTTTCTCTCAAAGTCAGCTCTCTCATCTTCATCCTGGTTTGTGTGTGTCATCGTCGAATCGAATGCGAATCTTTTGATTCATCTTTTAACCATATTTGTAAATGTCTTGACTCCACAGCCAACAGAGCAATTTTGTCTTTACTGTTCCAATACTTTTGGAGGGCACTGTATATACATACCCTCATGTTGCTCCAAACCTGTATGACTTTTTTTTCTCTGGAACACAGAAGAATTTTTCAACTGTTTTGGGTCCGAGTCCAATTTGTTGAGTCAAAGTCGAGTCCTAGTTTTTAACCAATTGAGTTGGAGTTGTTACTCGTTTTTTTTATCTTTTATCTTACACACGACGTGGATTCGTCTGTATGTCAAAAAATGTCCAAGTCTGACGGGGAATAATATCAGGGGAATCAATATCAATCAATATCATTGGAGTCACTTTCAGAAATGTTTCTTTTTTTTAGTGGAAGGACAATAAAAAAGCAGGCAGCCAATCAGAATTAATCTTGTTTTAAAGAGCTGGAGCATTTAAAGTGGCAGACAACAAAACTGCAGCACACACTTTTAAAAACAGAATGTTATTGTCCACTGGTGTAATATAGTTATCATTATATTTATCCTAATAGGTGTCAGTGGATCTTATTACTTTCTCTACATCTCTGCTACAGGTACATTGCAGTGGTGGTCCCTCTGAAATACAACAGGAACCAGTTTAGTGTTCGTCAGCTAGCCTTGATCACAGCCACCTGGGTGCTTTCCCTGGGCGTAGCCAGTCCTGTCATATTCGGCTTGAACCAGGTGCCCAACAGGGACCCTCATGTGTGTAAGCTGGAGGACAACCAGTTTGTGGTCTACTCCTCCATCTGCTCCTTTTTCGTCCCTTGCCCTGTCATGCTCCTCCTATACTATTGGATGTTCAGGGGACTAAAGCGATGGAGCTCTGGCCGCAGTCGGTCGCACCTCCACCGCCTACCCAGAGGCCGTAGAAGCCTGTCTTTACGTCTAGGAGCAGCTCTACAGAAGGAGAAGGGACGGGCGAGGGAGAAGGTGGTGTACCTCATGCCTGCAGGTCTCAGTCCGACATCTCTCACCGCTACCCCGACTACTCCAATCTCCCCAGCCAGCCCGGTTACCCTTACCACAGATGAGCAGGCAGAAGGTCAAACACCGGCAGCAGAGAATGACCCCATGACCACCCAGATGGACAGTGTTTCGGACGCAGAGAACCCTGAGCATGCCACTGAGGATGAGAGCGGACGGGAAAATGGTGTGGGGAAGAACCATCGGCCTCATACTGGACGTCGCCACAGCAAGAGCAACAGGGTGAGCGGACGAGAGCGGAAGGCAATGAAGGTGTTGCCCGTGGTTGTGGGTATGTATCAATTCAATTCAATATTTTTGGTATTGTGCTTTTCACAGCATAAATGACTAAAGCATATGGAAGTCCGTAAAAAAAGTACATTTTTAAATGTAATTGCAACTTTTTATCTTGCAATTCTGACCTTTTTTCTTGCAATTGCGAGTTTACATCATTTTTTTCAGAGAATTGGATGATATAAACTCGCAGTTGCAAATGATAAAGTAAGTATTGCATGATATAAACTTGCAATTCTGACTTTATCTCAGAATTGCGAGTTTATACAGTATCTTGCAATACTGACTTTGTGACTTTTATTACTGTAAAGGTCATTGCACACTGAGTTCGAAATTTTTGCATGTTAAAAATAAATACGATCTCACGTTGTGTCAGTCGCGTTTACACACTGCCTCCAAAAGTTTTGTCTGTCATAAAAAATTCGGATCAGGTTCGATTTTCTGCATTTTCGCGTCTGTAGCAAGCATTTTGATAGGAAAGGGGCGACGAATGCGAAAAAAAAAAAAACGCATACGAAAATTTCGGACTCAGTGTGCAATAACCTTTAGTCAGAATTGTGATACATAAACTCGCAAATCTTAGTGTTACGGAATGAACAGAGCATGAGACGTTACTGATCCATGTGAAAGGCTTTATTACAGAGACGTGGTCGAGAAACGAGCAAGGGTCAGATAATAACACAGGTATATTTCAGGCAAGGCAAAGATTAATCCTAGGGCTAGCGTGGGTCTTCGATCGGCGAACAGTATCCAGAGGGCTTGACAAGAGAGGTAATCCGATAACAAGAGCAGTGGTCTAGGCAAGGTGCAAACAGAGTCCAAATGACAAGGCAAGAGAAACAAAGGCAAACAGGAAATCAGGCAACGAGGCGATACGACGAAACTAGACTAAGACTAGAACTAGGAACTTAACAGAAAACTAGGAGAGGGCGATAAGCACAAACAATACTCGGCAGTGAGAAAGAGGAAGTCCAAGGCTTATGTAGCATGTCTGATGGGAATTAGCTGTGAAATCAGTGCGTTCAGCTGTGTGTGTGTATCATCAGTGCAATGGATGATGGGAACTGTAGTCCGGGGTGAAGTGTAACAGTTAGTGTAGTGCAAGAGTCCATGTGGTGAGCGGGTGACCTCTGGTGGTGAGTGATCGGAAGTTCATAGACCGGACTCACTTAGAACATATCAGTCTTTTTTTCTCCCTCAGAATTGGGCTTTATAAGAAATTTACTTTATACTTGCAGAAAAAGTCAGAATTGTGAGAAAAAAGTCAGAATTGCGAGTTAAAAATTCACTTTTGCGAGAAAAAAGTCAGAATTGCAATTGTTAATTTCTCGCAATTGAGAGTTTATATCCTGCTATTCTGACTTTATAATTTGCAGTTGAGTTTATATCATGCAATTCTGAGAAAAAAACTCAGTACTGCGAGTTTGTCTTATGCATTTCTGAGGTAAAAATTCTGAATTACGAGATAAAAAAAAGTCCCAATTTACTTTTTTGTTTTTTATTTAGTGGCGCAAACGGGCTTCCATAAAAGCAGCTTTATGTGCATTTTAAGCTGCATATTAAAATTGTATTAGTTTTTTTGTGCTCCTTGATCTGGGGTGCATTTCCCAAAAGCATTGTTGGCTAACTATGGTTGTTAGTTCCATGGAACTTTATTGGTAATGAGGGACTTTGCGACCATAGTTGCTTTAGGGAAACGTACCCCTGGTTAATTTCATTTTGGTTGACCAATGATTTTTTGGTTAAGGGATTAATGTAAATTCTGTCATCATTTACTCACTTTTATGTTGTTCTACATGCAAAAAGAGAGGATCAACATATTTGGATTTTGCATAAATACTTGAAAACATCCTGGGGGTATCATGAACACAAACATCTCCGTTTGTGTTCCACAACTGATTTGAAATTAGACAAATTTTATTTATTTATTTTAATTTATTTATTAATTATTTATTTATTTTTGGTGAACTGTCCCTTTAAAATTATTTTAAGAGACTCCAGCATCCAAAACAAATGCTGGTGAGCAGCCATGCTGGTCTTTTCAAACACTCAAAGTGCCTTGCCATGATCTAACGTTTTTAAAATCAAGACTGTGCGGGTATACATCAGTGTGTTTGAATGTTCATTTATGTGAAAATAATGAATCAAGTCATGAATAAATGCATGAGAAATTAGAACTAAATGACACCCGTCATGTGATGAAAACACCACTAAAATGTCACGTTCTTCAATATATAAAAACTTTCTATGGTTTAATGTGACACCTGCTGCTCTTGGATTATTAACGACAGTTGCTTTCTAACAGAAGTCCTTTCAAGTATAAAATATATAAAGCTGTTTCCAGGGCAATGAAAGCACTGATCGTGTTGTCACCATTGTTTTCCGCACAAATTACACAGACTGAAATCTTGGTGTGAAATCAGCGCGCTGCAATATAATAGTATAATGAAAAAAAAAAGAATACAAAAGCTGAATAAAAAGGTAACAATAGGTGAAAAAAATAGACACTATTATAGAGGTGAAAAAAAAAATTAACAGGCACATCGAGCCAGAAATGGTTAGCTCTTTTGCTGCCTGTAGTCTGTTCAATCATGCACATGAAAGAGTTGGAAGAATTACCAATGTAAGGACATACATAAACTCCTAACATGATCTTCTCCTCCCCAGGTGTGTTTCTGGCCTGCTGGACTCCTTTTTTCGTGGTCCATGTGACTAAGGCGCTGTGCGAGTCATGTGACATTGGGCCGACGCTGATCAGTGTGGTCACATGGCTTGGTTATGTGAACAGCGCCGTCAACCCCATCATCTACACTGTCTTCAATGTGGAGTTCAGGAATGTCTTTCATAAACTGCTGTGCTGTCGCTCCTGAGGCCAAACGCTCTTTAGCACATGCGAATCATTAAATAATTCAAACAATAATGATTTAAATAAAACACCTGGATGATCTGAGTACACAGTGGTCTCCAAGCAAAGGAATGGTTTAAGAAAACTGAACATTACAAAACAATGGATTACTGAAAAGATTGAATGTGCAGTGGAATGTACCATTGAGGAAAACGTCTGATGCCTTAGTTAACTGAACATTTTCTTGTAAAATTATTGCTTGAACACTACAGTAGATAACAGAATACTGTTGAATTCATAGCCCAGAGGCATAAAATATGTGAAAATGTCCACATTAAAGATAATAGTCATCTGTGTTTGATATGTGGTATTGGTATCAGTGTTGATTTAATTATATTTAAATGAATTTTCTTATCTTTTTCCCCCTTTTTAAAGTGTTGGATGTTTTCAATAGATATGCAGTGGACAGGCAGCTTTTTAAAAGTTAAGGAGCAAGTTAGATGTGATCATGAGCTGTGTTTGGGACGGCATACCAGCATACTGCATACCTAATGTTTTAAAAAATTGTATGCGGTATGGAGTGATAAATATATTTAAACAGTTGCACAACTTGACACATTGTATGTTTACTTCAAGTAGAATTCAGTTCTCATCTCAAATACAGTCGGTGTGCGCTTTTATTTCAAGCATGTGCTCATGTATTCTTTGCACATGCATATTATACTAGAATGCTGCTATACTAATACAGAAAAATATGTTGTCTGCTAGAGGTATGCTAGTATGCTTATGCTATTCCGAACACAGCCATCGATTCTTAAAGGTGCATATGGTGAGATTGTTTATTACTAAATTTTCCCTGACAAAATGAACTAAGCCTTGTAAAACCCTGTAAACATAACCAGGGAAAGATCTCATTTTCATACCTATGCCACCTTTAGTTAGAACAAACAATGTTAAGAAGTTAATTCTGTGGCTTCATACAAAGAGAAAAATGCACCAACTGTTGGGGGTGTATATACAGTTGCCAAAATCATTGGATGCCTTTCTCTGCCCTAGTGCACACAGTCTGCCAATTTAGTTTTGTTGCAAGTGTGATTCACAAAATGTGTACTGTAGATGTGCTCAGCAGTGACTGGTAATAAATTGCATAATAGCACTGGGATTGTGGGTATTATCTGGGGTGGATTATAGTAATTGTGCTTCTAAGAATCAGTGTTGTGGAATGAGTATTGCTGTTCTTGTACAGGATCATCAGTGCATCTGTCACTTTATGGAGATGTATGTGCTTAACTGCTTAAATTGTACAAATATATAAGCAGTGTGATTCATAAGTCTGAGACCACACTAACAATCTAGGATTGAATTTATGATTTGTGAAATTCATCTTAATTTTGCTTTAATTTGCAAAATAGAAGAATTGTCATACAGTATGTGGTCTCATCCTTATGGACCTCACAGGATGCAAATATATACACTTCAGTTTAAAAGTCTGGAGTTAGTAATCATTTTCATTATAATTTGTTTTCATCAAGAACACATTAAATTAATCTGAATCTAATCTGAATCTTGGAAAATTTGTTTAATAGTTTTCAAAGAAAATATTAAGCAAGGCACCTGTTTTAAACATTTTTAATAATGTTGTATCAGCATATTAAAATTATTTCTGAGGGATCATATGACACTGAAGTAATTGCAGCTGAAAAATTGTAGATTACATTTTATATATTACAATAGAAAACAGTTCTTTCAAATTACTATTACTGTTTTTACTTCATTTTTGATCAAATAAATGCAGCCTTTGTGAGAACAAGTTCAAACGACTTCAAAAAATCAAACAGACCCCAAACTTTTGAACGGTACTGTATATAAACAATCATTCACTTCTTCGTAATAAATGTACATTTCCTAAGGCAGGATTTTAAATTGCAACCACAGACCAAGTGAGAAAATAAATTTTTGTTTTAAGATTTGTTGTGTTATATTGCATAGAAACTACTGAATATTGCATGTTTTCACTGGATTGCTATAATGCAGTCTCCACAATACCTGGAAATGACTGAGACGTTCAGCATGTATACAGCAACGATAACGATCACAATCACAGGACGGCATTCCGAAAAGCACTGCACCATATTCCAACCCTTTGAGCCGAACACTGATTCATATCTATGAATCATAAGTAGACTTGATACACCATGTATCTTGAGATGTACAAATCAGAATTGAGGCGCCCCAGAGAGCACTATGTACTCATCAGATAGATAGTTCCCAAAATTAAAATTCTGTCTCACCCTCATATCATTCCAAACCTATATGTAATACAATGGCTCTTCATAAGTGCTCCAAAAAGCACACAATTACAAGTTTGAGGGTGAGTGACAACTGATTTTGGGTGAACTGTTCATTTAAAGTTGTCTCGTTTGTCAGTGGGAATGAATACGGCGGCATTCACAAGCAGATAATATACCAGCAATCATGCAGTTCCCCCTCAGACATGATGCTCCAACCATCCATTAGACGACTGTCTCTTTCTGCCCTATAAACACAGCTGTCAAAGCCCAGATGAGAACACAACAAAGATTGACAGAGGAAATGAGGGCAATTTGTGTTTTATATAGCGTCACTAGGCTGGAAATTCATAAAAACCTTGTGTTCTGAAGAAGGATGTTCTGATCGCTGATAGTCTGTTGGAAAAAGATCTCCAGCTGACATTACGAGTTCTGCGAGATGTAAACAGTCAGCTGGTATTCATTGTGGTTGATGTGGTTTTATTTGCGTACAAAAGATCCTGCAGTGGGAATAAGCCGCATGCTGGTCTGTTTAACCAAGGCTGATGACTCCTCCGTGCCTCATGTGGAAAGTGGGTGTCCACACTCTCAGCGGTACACAAAAATAGATTAAAAGGATTTTGTAAGCACCGGCGGATCCGCAAGTAACCACGGAAACAAGGCACAGCAAGGTGGAGCAGGGGCCATGCTGAAGGGCAGGACAGGAGTCAGAGCTTTCTAGCCATTTATAACACTTAGCGGCCGTCGCACACAAATTAAATGTCAAATCATCCGTTAATGAGAATCGGTTTATGAGACGGAAGTAGAAGTGATGTTAATTTACTGGAACTTCTGTGCTGGATTATAGGCATCATAGATGTTTGGTGTAAAGTGCACACTGTCGCATTACAGAGAACTGAATTTAGCTCTGTGTGAGAGCCTCAAACTCCACAGGAGAGTGTTTAGAGCTGCTAATTTGGCAATCGGTGACTTTGCCACTTAAAAAAAAAACACATTAGAGTTTTGTAACTTTTAGTTTGTCTATTATCTTTAAAAGGATAGTTCACCCAAAAATGAAAATTCTGTCATTAATTTCTCACCCAACATGTCGTTCCAAACCTGTAAGATCTCTTCATCTTTGGAACAGAAATGAAGATATTTTTGATGAAATTTGAGAGCCTTTCTGACTCTCTATAGAGTGCAATGCAACTGTAGTGAAATTATTTCCTTATGAAATTAATTTCTTGTGGAGCCAAAAACTCAGGAACTCTCGCAGCACACATGACATGCAATAAAACAATAAACTTTCTAATCTGACAGGAAGATCTGGAAGAAAGACCATTTGCTCATATGTACCTTCACCCATCCTCAGGCTTCCTCCTTCCCCCCTGGGCATGACATAGAAGTGTCAAGAACTCAAGTTGCCAGACTTACAAACTGAATTTATTATATGTTGAGAATTCATGATCTTAACCCTTTCATGTTTGGTATCATTTTAAAGGTCTCTGTGCAATGGGTAAATTGGTCTCAATTTCACAGTAGTCACTTGTATTATGAGAAATATTGAAAACTTAAGTTAACTCTGTACTTCTGTTGTGGGCGGTCTCCTTTCAAAATCTGATAAACATTGCTCTACACCAGGTGTGACCATTTGGGGCACGAGAACAGCTCCTACTGTGGTTTCACGGATGTAATCTGTTTTGGGGCAGAGAATAAATATTTATGGGCCTTTTGTTCTGGTAGTATTTAAGGGAAAGTTGCATATCAGCTCTGTAGCCAGGTCAGCCCGTAGTGTGGAGTATATTTCATATGCTCTATACTATGTATCTTCCTGAAGTGAGGTAAACATTTTACTCCTAGATTCATCTTTGAACAACTGATGTTAAGCATTTTCTTATTTTTGAATTGGCTTCTTATTGTTTAATCATGCAATTGGCATGACACGTTTTTAGCTGAAATTGTTATATTTTATTTATTCTGAACTGTCCTGAAATCATTATGACTATTAGACTGTGAGGAGGCTTTTGTTACCACAAATCTACGGCCAGGATAGGTCAAACTGAAGGCTCATGAATGAACGGAGCAGTAGGCAAGTCATCGGAGACCTCAGATTTCTGTCTATCACTGGTGTTAGCAAGTTGTAAGGGAAAAGACTAAGTAAACTACACTTTTTGTCATAAGCAAGCAGTTGGCGGCAGACAATTAGGTATTAGTCTACACCCTCTGACTAACATCAGACTGGCGAGTTTGTGTCCGTGAGATCTTCGCAAAAACCCGGGGCGTGAGACTCTATGCGACATTAGGTCCCCAGTGAACGGATAATTGAAAGTATGGGAGGTCTAGAATAATAAAATATCTAAATTAATATACAATCGATATATGTGATCAGTTTTTAATCAAGAATATTGCCTAAATTTAATGATCACTTGAAATAGGAGTCAGATTGTACATGGGGATAAAATAAAATTGGTCCAGATAAATTCAGAGGCGCAAGAAAAGACCGAACATGCATTAAACCTTCTTACACAACTGAAATGTTCCCAGACCCAGAAATGTAATAAGGACATTGTTAAAATAGTCCATGTTGTTCAACCGTCATTTTTCAAAGCTACAAGAATACTATTTTGAATTATTTTAATGATGTCCTTACTACATTTCTGGGTCTGGGAACATTTCAGTTGCATTGCTTTCTATGGAGGGTCAGAAAGATCTCAGATTTCATCAAAAATATTTTCATTTGTGTTCTGAAGATGAACGAAGGTCTTACGGGTTGGAACGACATGAGGGTGAGTAATTAAAGGCACAGTTGACCCAAAAATAAAAATGAGTCCAAGATTTACTCACCCTCAGGGCATCCTAGGCGTGTCTGACATTCCTCTTTCAGATGAACACATTCGGAGTTAAATTCAACATTGTCCAGTCTGTTCCAATCTGTATAATTGCAGTGAATGGAACCACTATTTCTGAATATGACAAAAAAGTATCCATCATCATAGAACTACTCCACACGGCTCCAGGGTGTTAATAAAGGCCTTCTGAAGCGAACCGATGTGTTAGTTTAAGAAAAATATAGATTCATAAAACTTTATAAACTGTAATGTGCAGCTTCCGTTTGCTCAAGCAGGCGCGTTCACAACAAGACGGTCGAGCGTATGACGTAAGCGTAAAAAAAGGTGCAACGTAAGGCCTACACCACTGAAATAACCTCCAATGTAGGCAAGCAGCAACATTATATAAAAGCAAACCACCAAGATTCATCCAACTAGGACATGTTCCTTGATCAACATCCTTCCAAGTCTTCCACTTCTAGTTCTCAATCCATGTGAGTGCACTTACACACACAGTGTATAATAGCTGTTAAGATAAGGTCTATAATATATTAGTGAACAAAGGATAACCTTGACATATTATTATCCCGACACAGATCGGACCTATTGATAGAGCGCAACCGTATAAAAACCATTCGAAGGATTATTCACACCACAGTGTCAGAATGACTCACAGTGTCAATTCACTCCTCTCAGGCTTTTGTGATTTGGTTCCATTTAATGTAAGATGCAAAAGCTTTTCATCTCACTCCTCTTGTTTCCCTCTTTTTCTCTCCCCTGTGGTGAAACTGCGGTGCAGTGATTGTATTAGTAACATTATGGCTCTGAATGATGTTCATATACCGTGGATATGTTTTAAATAGAATACCATCTTACCATTTACTGTGCAGTATGCACTGTATGTTGTCTACTGTGTTTTGTTTTAAACAATAAGTGCAACTGTAAGCATCATCTCTCGAAAAGTGTTTCAAACAGTAGTATGCTATGCGACAATTGTGTCATTGTGACATTTGTTACATGACCTCATCACATCACATTGCTTGTTTTATTGGTCCAGCTATTGCGTTGGAAATAAAAATGTCAATTTTCTTTTTTATGCAACATTTCTGCCATATGGAGATCTCCTTGACATAGGCACCTAATTGTAGAAACTTTCATTTTCTGTGAAGCTGCTATGCATCAATGTGTATTATGAAAAGCACTATACAAATCAATGTGAATTAGATTTAATTGGATTTTTGCAAGATGCAGTGGTCTTGTGTTACAACTTGAAGCTGTCAGAAAATTCTGAGCTTTAATTAACAAAGTTCTGTGAGGCTGTGAATGCTTTTTACAAGTTGGAGTCTTGTAATTATGGTCATTTAGATATGGTGTGAACGCACATATAGATGGTGGGAGTAGGTCATTCAAATATTCTATACATACAATTATTTCATTTCATGTACACAGTATGAATACTATAGCCTGTAAAAATAGCATGCTAGCCCATTATAGCATTTATCTTGGTTTTACTTTAACAATCTGCTTCTCTGAGAAGAACAGCAAAGAGAAAAGAGGAAATATGAAGAGTAAAGTAGAGACTGAGAGAAATAATTACAGATGAGAAAATGTCTGGGACAGTTTGTTCTATATGAGATCAAACCACAGTTAAAATCTCATTTATGAGAGTAAATGCTGCTGCTGTAATAACACACTTTTTCCCCATTCCAAAAATATCTGCCTTAATTAGTTTTGTATCATTAATTTACTCATGCTCTCTCTGGGCATGGGCACAGAAATATGTGCTTTTGATATTGCTGTCGTTTTAAATTTAATCATCTGATCCTTTTTAAACCAAGAACTCTTAACTTCTTCGCAGTTTACGAAGGTATAGCAAAATAAATAATTTATTTAGTCATGCCATAAGTGTTACTGGAATACATTTTTCTACCAGCATCTCACACGCTCTATTTTTAAAATACACCATACTCTGTAATTAACACTGTCTTTTCAGCAGACCTAGTTTTATCATTAGTGTGAAAGGTTCATACAGCATAGTCAAATTAAAATACTAATAACAGACTGTTGATCCTGCTGATCCTGGGTCATATTGATCTAGTTGCCATGCTTCATAGTTTGTCATAAACGTGTCTATATCTACTAAAATATGTACTCATTAAATGTGCACATATATATGAGACACATATATCTGCAGAAAAGTCCTCTGGGATCTACTGCAAAGTCTACAAAAAAGACTCATAATAGCTTCTCAAATACTGGTGAAGTACATCACTGACAGGCTGACTTTTTATTTTATTTTAATTAAAAAAAAAATTATGTTTCAGTGCATAGCCGAGTGCATTAATCATAGATGATGAAAGGAAAAAAAAAAACTTTTATTTTTATTAGGGCCATCAAAGTTATCATATTTAATCAAATATGTTTAATGTTAATGCTCACGCCATTTATGCACTTATTAAATTTGATATCGTAATGGTTTCATTCAGTTCTGTGTGATTACTAAGCACTGATTGGAACAGAGGGTTCACTCAAAAAAATCGCTAGACTAAATGATGGATAAATAATTTCCACAAGTCATTTCTTTATAAATCTAACCAAGGCAAGATGTTTAATAAAAGCCAGTTGCATTTGTTGTTTGATTAAATGTATTCATAATTGAAGAGAAAGTGACATGTTTATTTTAGATGTCTTAAAATGGGAATGCAATTAATCAATTGATGGCCATACATTCTATGTGCTCTGAAAATTCTTGTAGATTTGGTCTCACTTTATTTTAAGGTCCAATTCTCGCTTTCAACAAACCAATAAATGCAACTTTTGCCTCAATAAACTCTTAATTTGCTGCTTATTAGTTAGTAAGGTAGTTGTTCATTTTAGGCATTTGGTAGGATTAGGGATGTAGAATATGGTCATGTAATGTTTTATAAGTACTAATAAACAGCCAGTATGTTAATAGTAGGCATGCTAATAAGCAACACGTCTCAACATTTACCTTAAATATATTGCAATACATTGCACTTAACACTAGCACCTGAAACAGTCAGTAAACAGACACGAGTGTGAGCTTCAGCAGGGTCTTCCTGTCACTGTTCTGCTATAATGGACAGGAATCTAACTATTACTATGCTTCATTAAACAAATTTACATTGATTTGTCAGGCAGTTAACAGCTGTAAGGAGGTCCTGGGAATAAGAGACCTCAGCAGGAGTCATGTCATGGAAGAATGTGTGGTGAATAGGGTCAATATTGCCCTTAACTAATGCTAAGTCTTAAGCAAACTGCTGCTCTGAGCACACCTATCAATTTGTCTCTGTATTTGTGTCCTGGTTTAAACCGGATAAATCATGGCTGACACAGCAATTAGGGACAAATAACATTGGAAAGAATTCGATTCAGATGATGTGACTTCATTTTCTATTAATTAAAAAAAAATGTGCTAGTCTTTTTTAATATAATTCCTAATAATAATATTGCAAATTACAGATGAAAGAGACTAATGAAAGTAAAAAAAGTAAATCATATTTTGGTTGATGTTATAATGTCTAGTCATTAGATCAGTTTGAGCATTTCTCATTTCTACTATGCTATTTGAGTGCTAATCATGATATTCATCTAGGTGGAAAAAGACAAAGAGTGAAAATCAATGTTAGGATGTGTGAGAGAGAAAAAGGAAGAACTGTTAAAAAGTGGGAGAGACAGAGCATATTGGGAGGGAGAGCATGATTGTAGGCAATTTTGAAGTCAAATAAGACAAGAATATATCACAATGTAATCAATACATAATTATACTCCTCCACAAGCTGTCTCTCTCAAACACAACACAAACTCTCACACACGACAGCACTTGACAATGTGAAAACATCATCATAATAATTAGTAATATAATTGCTGATCTTAAAATCATTTTGTGCTCACCCTGCCGACCATAGAAAAATAAATTACAGGAATAGTTCACCTGTAAATGCTTTAAACTTGCTCAATATGCAGTACATCATTGCATTTCACTGAATGTTCGCTCAACAACAAAAAGCAAAATAACTTTCCAAATCACACTCCAATCAAAACACAAGCCGAGCACATAAACACAAGAAATTACCCACATTTCACCATTTATGATGGCGTAAAAATCCACCACTCAGGCATGTAAAAATTTTACAAGTACCTCTTGAAGCACAGCTCAAAAGATCCAGATTAAAACGGATGAAAAATGCCAGTGCTTGGACTAAGAATGTCCTAAAATCCCCCACAAGAGTAAGGAGACCCCAATAAGAACAACAAAACAAAACAAAACAAAAAAATATAATAAAAAGAATAACATATGCTAACAAACAAATAAATAAATAATGCCATTGCACTTAGCCATTGTGTATTTATTATGATACACAAGACTATAATTGAATAAATATGGGTTCATGAAGGTTTAAATATTTAATATTCATTTAGCAAGTTTGTGTTAAGGTCTGATTTTATGTTTTGTATTTGATATGCTACACTGAAGCACTGAAGCAGTGGATTGATTTCTTCATTTGACACAATTCAAACACTGGCTTCACTGAAGTGTAAAAGAGGCCAAATGTAGTTAAATGCTTTGTGCTCAATAAGTGAGGAAGACAGGTATTAATCACACTCTCAGAATAAAGTTACAAAAGCTGTCACTGGGGCAGTATTTTTCAAAAGGTGCGTGTTTGTACCTAAAGGGTCCATTTTGGTACCTTAAAGGTACATATTGGTACTTAAAGTGGACATATTAGAACCTAATAGTTACAAAAAAGCACTTTTTTGAAAAGGTAGTTCTCCAGTCGCTTCATTTGTACCTTTATTTCAGAGAGTGCAGGATAAATATCCTTCTGTAGAAGGTGTGTTTTATTGGAAATGATTGCATATAATTCTCTTGGCGCCCTCTGTATAGCACTATCCTGTCTTCACACAAATCATGTAATCACACAAATAAAAGCGAGTCTAACTATGTGAAGTTGAGCCTGGTTGAAGTGAAATTAAACGGCTTATTTCCTTCCTCGAGAGAAGAAGGAAAGGGCAATTTTCCAGTGGCCAAATCCAGAAGAATATTTCCCGCTTCAGAGGATCCGCTCAGGAAAGTGATTGAAATATTTGAGGTGCTACTGTCACACTGGAGAAAGCACTAAGATGCCCTTACATTCTGATGGGGGGCATATTTAATCAAAATAACTGCCGTTCAGAGAGAGATATTCCTGACATGTGTGCCCACAGTCTTATTTAATTGTGCTTCCAGCGCTGAAGGAAAGGTCAGTGGATCAGAACAATAGCTGAGTGGCCACTAAACCAAATCAAACCAAGTGAGGAAATTGGCCTTTACGGAGACAAAAGACGGGAGATAGCGGCAGACAGAATATAGGAAAGAAACGACAAATAAATAAAAAAGAAAAGAAAATGAAATTAAAAGACAGGAAAACAAAGAGAGCAGAGCGAGAGACAGTCAGAGAATCATTGGTATACATTTTATAAATGGTAAAAATCTTTTTTTTTGTATGATCAAATGTTTTTTAGAAAATTATAATTATTATAATAAATATCAGTGTATTGTTATTATTATAAAATTTGAATTATGATAATGGCTGTATGATAAAAAGTGATTTATAAAATGAAATGTATAATATGTAAATCTATAAAAAAGTATTATTATTGTTGTTGTTGGTGGTGGTGGTGGTGTGGGCTTTTGTATAATGATTTTTTATTTTAGAAAATAATAAAGATAATTATTATTATAAATATAAATATACTATTATTATTATTATTTGAAAAACAATTATGATTATAATAATTGTTGTTGTTTGATTAAAAGTGATTTATAAAATAAAATATGTAAAATATAAATCCATATAATTAATTATTGTTATTATTAATATTAATTATTTATAATAATTTAAAAAATGGTTGTTGTCGTATGATTAAAAGTGATTTTTAGAAAAATTATTTATTGCTGTTGTTGTTGCTATTATTATTAATTATCATTATTATTATTGTTGTTGTTATTTATAATTACTAAGTATTTATATTGGTGATATATATAAATAGTTTATTTAGTTGTTTTGGCATGGATTTGGCCGTGCAAAGCAATAGTTTTCAGTTGTTGTTGTTTTTTTTTTCAAAGCAGTGAGCTGTGATTAATTCATTTTATCTGTAACATTGTCAAATAATAAGGCTTTACTGAGATACAGAATATAGTATTTGGTTATGTGATCTCAGTATAGCAGCCTCTCCATGAGGGACCCACTCCATGTAAACCACTGACATAACTTAACATAAAAAAAAGTCAGAAGTACTATTAATTAAAAAAAACTTAGTGCGCCTTTACTCGTCTTTTATGCCAGGCAAAGGGCTGGTAAAATCACTCTGGACCCCTCACATCCCCCTTTGAACTGTTACCGTCTGGTCGACGTTACAGAGCTCTGAGCACCAGAACGGCCAGGCACAGGAACAGTTTCTTCCCTCAGGCAATCCATTTCTATTATTTATTCACCACACTTACTTTTTTTTTTTTCATTTCAAATTTGCACATATCAGACTTGTACATACATAGTTGTCTATATTATATATTGTGTTTTTGCTGTTTTGTACATTGCCTATTTGGATATTTGTATATTATTCTTTTATTATCTGTGTCCTGTCCTGTTGCTGTCTTTCTGTTGCACTGTGGAGCTTCTGTCACTATAACAAATTCCTCCTATGTGTAAACATACTTGGCCAATAAAGCTCATTCTGATTCTGGTACCCTCTGGTGGTGAAAATATTAGCGCACGTCAGAGAGAGTTCATGCAGAATGAACCTGTCAATCACAAACATAAAAAGTCTCACCTCAATCATATAAAAATTCTTCCTCTTCACACCAACTCCCACGACCCCTACCACATCTATTAAAATAATCTCACATAAACCTGGATTCCAGATGGAATTAGTTCAGAGTTCAACTCTAACATGCACAGAACAATCCTTCTCAGAGAAGATGAAAATATTGAGTTCAGTTCTCTTCCCTGTGCAGTGAACACGCTTTAGATGCATGGCAACAGGTTCTATATGGCACAACAAAACTTCTCATTTCATTCACGGGGTTGATCATATTCATGACGCAAGAATAAATTACATTTTATTTTCATTACGTAAGGGAAATGCAGCATTGAATGTTAAGGGTGCTATGTTTTAACGTTACATTTTTTTATTTTTTTATTTAGACACTGCTAGGGGCGGGGATATTTTTCCAACCAATGAGAGATGAAGGAGTGCTTGAGGAAACCTGTTTAAATATAATTTTCAATTAACCTTGCATTATTTTTGCAATTGGTGACATTATAGTGATCCAGAAATCACACACCTAAATTAAAATTACATTAAAAACAATATGTGCTAACATGAACTAACAATGAACAAACATATTTTTACGTTAGCAAAGATAAATAAATAATGTATCAAATGTATTGCATACATTATTTATTTATCTTTGCTAAATTAAAACTATGTTTGTTCATTGTTAGTTCATGTTAACTCAGGTCTATTAAATAATATCAACAGACATTATTTATTATTAGATATTATTACAGATAGTATTATTTCAACAACTTTTGATTCAGTAAAGTATTATTAAATGTTAAAATGATCATGACTTAAAATTAATAATTGCTTTAGAAGCATTTTCATTGTTAGTTCAAATGGAGCAATATTGTAAGGTGTTACCAATAAAATATAAATATTAGATGAAAAACTTAAACTTAAAAAAGTTGCCCTGGCAACTGACTGAAATAAATATGTTATTATAAAGCTATAGAAATATAAAACTAAAAAAATAATAAAAATGACAAAAGCTTGAACTAAAGTTACCAACTTAAAAGCTAATTCAAAATATTAATACTGTAATAGTACATTAATAATACTAGACTAGCTAAATCAGCTGAACACCATCCCAGTCTAGAAGACCAGCTATGATTTGCAAATACTTTTTTAGGAAATATAACTCTAAATATGCTTTTGATTTGTCTGTGAGTTTATGCACATAAAAAAAAAACAAATCTGTGAATTAAAACATAAAAACATTCCAAGTATTCCATGCAGTATAAGCCTATGCAGATGCAGATTGCAATGGTGTTCGTATTATTTAATATTTCAGCACATATGTGCCTGAAAATGACTTAAAAACACAAATTTCATAAGTGTATATGTTTGAATGGATGTGAGCAAGTGTATACATGTGCACACTGTGCTCTCTCTCTCTTCACGAGGACATGTACATCTGTCAACCTCAGCAGGAGATCTAGAGGTGAACTCAGTTTAAGAGCCATCAATTCCCAAACAAACAAGAAAATCTCCAGTGGCCCCTGACGCCCTGCAAATCATCTCTGGATAACGTGCCTAAGAGGTGCTGAAGCTGACAGGGAAGGACATGGATCAGAAAGCAGCGATGGAGGATAATTAACTCCTTCATGAGCCCCGCCGATCGATGCAAACATGCCTCTGATTGATTCCGACGCTGTGAGAGCAGAAGCTGAAGGGTTTTTGCTTTGAATTTGCACATCCCTTGAGCACCCACAGATGCGCTACCTGGGGCCAGCTATGAGAAGTGAAAGTCAAAGTGTATAATCCACAGTGGTGCGTAATCATTGCAAGAAGTCTAAGCCAATTATCTCCCCTCATGTGCGGCGTTAAGGAGTGGTCCCACTGAAAGCAGATCAGCCTGTTATCTCATACATAGAGAGGAAGGGCGGAAGATTATAGGTCAATTGAATTTTCCCCCTTTGCTTTCTATGAAAGCTCATTCTCTCCATGTAAGAAAGAAAAGTCATGCATAATTATGACATAAAAGTAGCAATTTTGACAAAAAGTGTGAAATTATGAGATATAGTAGAAATTACGAGATACCAAGTCATAGTTATGAGATACAGTATGGCACAGAAATTTTGATAAAAAGTGATGATCATCACATAAAAATAGAAACTGAGATAAAATTATGAGATCAAAATTATAAGATTAAAAAAATCAAAATGATACAAAAGTCTTAATTCTGAGATAAACCAAAATTATTACATATGTTATAATTATGAGATGAACATTATATTTATTACACTTTAATTTAGACTTCTTGTGCCTTATTATCTTATTATATGGAAATGGACTTCTGTTGATTACTGTTGCTTGCTGAGATTGGATGGATATTATTCGTAGATAAATTGGAATGAATTATGACATTGCAAATCATTTTTATTTGCTTTTTCTAAAAGAAACTATTCAATTACGCATTGAGTGTCATAAGACAAAAGACTAATTTTAAAGGACTTATACATGGCAACAGTGGCTTAGCTAAGACTGATGAATAATGTTTTTAAGGCAGGGCTTAGCAAAGGGTCAACTGTCCACTATACAGCTGCGGAAAGAGAGAATGAGAAAGTGCCTTGGTTTCATAATCCTTTGTCAAAGAGAATTAAAGACAGGTGATGCTTGAGTCATCCTGCAGCCTCCGAACGCTCAGAGAGACATGGCAGTGTAGATAGACAGCAGTGGACATTCTCTCACTCAAGCAGATAAAAGATTGGCACTTCAGTAGATTTCAGCTATCAATCCCACGCTCCTTGAACAGCATCAATACACAGAATCTTATGAACCCTGTCAAATCATGTACAAGTCACATTTGATTTTTACGTCATTCTCTAGAATTATTTATACCATTTGCAATTTACATTGACTTTTTTAAAAACGTTTATGAAAAACATATTTTACTGTTTTTGAGTAATGAGAATAATAAGTATGTTGAAAAATAAAAATAAAAAATTAAGTATTTTTTTATTTAGAATTTATGGATAAAATTACTTAAAAACACAATTATCTCACAATGTAAAAAAAATCATGATGGTTTTAGGTGAAATGTGACCTGCATGGAGTAATTTTTCATGACACAGGAACAGTTCTTGTGGTCCTTTTGACCCCAGACAGCTACTCAGACTGACTGCAAACAGGCCAGTGTGCCCTCAGTCTGAATTCTAATGCCAAACTAGCAGCATTTGTACACCTCCGACTGTATTAGCATCAGCGCCTGAGGAGGTTTAACCTCCCTCTCAGCAGCCAGAGTTATCCTGTCCTGAAAATGCTGCCTAAGCCCTCGCTCTGCTGTGTGTGGGAGCTCTTAATTCCCTCCAGCTAAACGCGTTGTGCTTCCGCTCACTCTCTCTCTTTCTCTGAGCAGCCCCGACTTAACTAGCCAGAGAAATCTGTTCCACTGTGGCTACCCGTGGTCCCGTGTGGTGCAGGTTTGAGCCCCCTCAGAGGAGAGACATGTGGCGAAGGACAGGAGCGGCCACCACAGGAAGTGACAGCAGGATCCCCTGAGCTCAAAAACAAAGGATAACCATCAACGGTGAGGAAATACTGAGGGTGTTTGGTCTAGTGTGTGATTGTGTTGTTTATGATATTGACAACTGGTGCTTTCTTGTTATGACTGTAGCGAACGCTCACTTTCCCAGCATGCCTGGGTTTTGTAAAGCGTGCTGTTCTGACCAGTTTTTGTGATTAAGTGAATGTTTGATGCAAACAAAAGCATATTTTGTCCAGCTGTAGTAATAGACAGCTGTATAGATGTTCAGTGACCTCTTTAGATCGGTCTCAAAACAATCTGATTACTGAAGCATCCAGTCAGCATAGCTTGGGCCTGATCTTATAAAGATGTCAGGAATACAGATAAATGGTTTTGTGACTTTGGCGAGAGTATTTCATTTGTCTTCGCTTTTACTTTTAAAGTAATCTGTATCAGAAAGTCTGTTATTTTTCAGTTTACCGACTGGCCCTGCTTCATACTAATTGTCTCATTATGCTTGAGTCTTTGTCCAAAGCTGCTCTAATGAGTCTGATGGTCTCATGTAAGGAGACATCATGAATCACTGGGCTTCTAAACATGCTGGACCTTGCTTGAGTTGCCGGTCTTTCTCTGTAGTGTTTATTAATGTGTTTCTGCAGATTTAGCCATAAACATTTATGTTACAATTACAATAAAATAACTGGCTATCATGAACTGATATAATGTTATACATAAGCTAACCTGAACTACTAAAATCTGCTTTGTACCTTATACTCTCAGGTAAAAAAAAAGGTACCTTTTAAAAGTTACCATATTTATACCCAATTGGGTGCATATTAAGTCCTTAAAGGGACAGTTAACCCAAACACGAAAATGCTGTCATAATTTACTCACCCTAAAGTTGTTCCAAACCTGTAAGAGTTTCTTTCTTTTGTGGAATATGAAAGAAGATATTTTGGAAAATGTGGGTAGCCAAAGAGTTGCTTGTCCTTACTGACTTCTGTAGCATGGAAGAAATACTATGGAAGTCATTGGGGACCAGAAACTGTTTGGTTGCACCATGGAACAACTTGAGTAAATGATGACATAATTTCCCTTTTTGGGTGAACTCCATTTTAAACGTAAGTATTAGTCACGTTTGATAGGGTACCACTCCTGAGATATATATTACTCCTTTGTGCCATATATATATATATATATATTTTTTTTTTTTTGGTACTTAAAAGCATCATAATACAGATGGTACAATAGAAGGCCTCATGTGTTAAAGTCTTCAAAATTTGAAATTAATGGCTCATATAGACAGTATTACCTAGGCAGAAAATATTTTTTAATGTGTTTGGTTACACTTTATTTTGATAGTCTACTTTAGACATTCTACTTTGTAACTACATGTCAACAAATTCTCATTAATTTGCAACTACATGTCTACTAACTGTCAGAGTAGAGTGTAAGGTTAGGTGTAGGGTTAGTTAGTAGAATAAGTTGACATATACTTGCAAAGTTTCTTATAGTCAGTATGTTGTATGTTGTGGACCCATCAAAATAAAGTGTTAGAAGATATTAAGCAGACAGTCTACTAATACTCTAATGACTGCTAGTTGATATGTAGTTGCAAAGTTACTTACTGTTAGTAGAATGTCTAAAGTGGACTATCGAAATAAAGTGTTACCACGCGTTTTTTTGTTAATGTAATAATACATTTGAATTATTAATGTGATTTGTGGCACTGTTCTAAAAGTATTGTTAACAAAAGTCTTGTTAAATATGTTATTACAGTAATAACAGTAATGATGTGATATATTATTGCAATTTAAATGAATTATAGTTCTAAAAACATATTTTTTAAATGAATTTACAGTAAAATTAGTTGTATCGTGTTTTAGTGTTTTCATATAAAATTTTTCATGGATAAAGGTAGGTAAGCACATTTTACAGTTCAAATTTTGAACTTTTTTTTTTCCTTTTAAATAACTGACACTTTTTACAATCTCTTTAACTGCACTGGCAATCACCGTTGAGGAGTGCACTATATCATCTCTGCATGAGTGCTCTCAAGTGTCAGATTAGACTAATCAAATCAAAACAACACAATACAGCGACCTCGCTAATTCTATATACTTCTGCTAAAACTCAGAAGAGCTTTAATTTGGCAAAGTAGTCTCGATCAACACTTGGAGACAAACTCAGACATGCGGAGACGTGCATAATAAATAGCGGGCTGCTGTGTGCAGCAAAAATATTAAACCATATTGTGCTGTAATCCCATAATCTTGAGACCTACTTCCTGTTTCGTTAATTACTCGATTTAATCCCTAATCACATGCAATCCACATACTGTTTTCAGATGATACAAATGGATTTAAGTCAGTTGTTTCTATCTTTTGCTGTAGTGTGTCACAATCATTGATTACATCTGGTGTGGATGAACCAGATATTATTTAAAAAAATACCTCCATTTAATAACATCTGTAGTTAATTTCTGTAATTACATTTATAATTACACTGTTGACCCATTCCTTACACCTTAACCCACCCTTAAACCTGCCCATACCATCAAACCTGTCCCTAAACTTACCCGTATCCCACCTCAATAGTAGCAAAAGTATGTGCAATGCAATATGAACATAATAATTACATTGTACTTATTTTTTGATGTAAGTACATAGTAGTTATAAGGCCACTTAAGTGGGAGCGTTTCTGAAACATTATCAAGACCTGTTGATTCAGGATTACATTATGACATATTTTAATCAGACCCCTCCCCTGAAACATTAATTATTAATTATTAGACTCTTTAAACAAGTTGCATTTAAAGTACTAAATTATGACTAATATTAGCTACTTAAATGGGCTGTGAATAAGGACTTGTATAGAAAACTGAAAAGCAGTGATTAATAATAATAATAATAATAAAATAATGCAATCAGCTATAATGCCAAAATCAAGCTGCTAAATTTACACATTTAAATGTATTATGTAAAATTAAACTGTAAACTGTAAATCAAACTCTATGCATCAATAATGATTTTAATGACTTTGCAATATGAGCATTGTAATGTAACATACAGTAAATACATTATGTATGTATGTTATTATAGGCTAAAATGCAACACTCACTTTGACACAGTATAACAGTGGAGTCCCTGCACCATCTTTTCTCTATTCACCAAGGGGTCCTTGGCCGAAAAAAATTGGGGTCAGCAAGATTGTATTTTTTTTTTAAATTAATGAGTAGTTTTATGTAGCAAAGATGCCTTCATTCCATCAGCAGTGACAGTAAAGGCATTCTAAAAAAAAATCAGTTTCAAATAAATACTGTTTTCTCAAACCTTCTATTCAACAAAGAATACCAAATAAAACGGTTCCCCAAAAAAATATTAAACATGAGCACAACTGTTTTTAACATTGATGTTAAATCAGCTTATTAGAATAATAATCACACTCATTTCATAAAATGTTACTTATTTGTTTTCTAGTAAACATGTAAATAGCTTATGTAACTTCTAAAGGACAGTGCCAAAAAAAAAAAAAAAAGTGATCTTTAAACAAAATAAGAAAAATGTGCACATCAACATCCTGTTTAAAAGTTTACACTAACCCCCGGCTCTTAATAAAGTGAGTTAGCCTATTATCCACAGCCACAGCAAGTTCAACCACAATAAGCCTCCTCAACTGTGAACCTCCACTTAGGAAAGATCAGAATAAGATTATCCTGCATCTCATGGGGCCGTGAGGTGTGTTTTGGACATTAACCAGTCTGAAGGAACCTTACTCAGGGAGGACAAGAGTGATGGTGTCTCCTAGTGGTCATGTGATGAATCCTCTGTAAAGGAATAATTCAACCAAAAATTATAATCCTGTCATTATTTTCTAATCCTCATGCTGTTATTTCTTTTCTCACGTAGAAAATACCTACATAAAATATGTCCTTTTAGAGCATGCCGGTTTGAAATAAGTGAATTAAATAATGAGAAATATTTTTGCATGAACTATCCCAACAAAGGGATCTATAATTAAACGGTAAATCTGTAGAAGCATACAAAATGCAGCAAGGTGGAATGAAACGACAAAAATTTGGTTTAGTCTTGCCTGAGCAGACAGCAAAACGTAAGAGGGGAAACAACAGTTCTTAGGCAGCTTTGCAGGTATTATGTGAGGATTTGAAAAAGCTCTTATGTGGAGGGGTGCGTGAAGGTGGAAGGTGGAGGATCAAAAGTGCGGCCTGGAGGTCACGTTACCGACATCACTGCCAGGCTGTTGGCTTGACACTGGCTAAAGACATCATAATAGGTTTTAAGTTCTAGGAAAGACCTTGGGGTGAAGACTAAACATGACTAAAGCCCAAGCAGAAGTAAACAAGCACTGAGAGGTGAAACTGTGTTTAGAGGTTTGATTCGACTCACTTGAGTAACTTGGCTGATGAATTTCAGATGGTGGTGCGACAGTATAAATATGCTTTGTTAATCTTCTGATTTAATTGACCTTTGGTGTGAATAGGAAAGTCTGCTCTTTGTGACAGGTAATATGAGCACTCTAAATCCTTCAGAGCGATTGACTGTCAGGGTTTGGCATTTCTTTTACAGCGGGGACAAGGAGACGTGAGCCCAGGGGAATATCAACCATGTTGACACCATGGAGATTGTTCCTCTGCCAGATGGCACTGAATATATTCTATCACATCGCAAAAGGTAAACACCTCTCTGAAATCAGGATCCGCAAGGGCTAATTTTCATGAATCACTGCTCTGTGATAGTGGATGGTAACATATGTGCAAGATATGGTTTTGAGGTTGTGGAAATGATAATGAGTCTTTGAATGACTCTCTTCTAGTCATGAGAGTTCTGATTCGCTCAGCCTGTCAGAAAGAAAAGTCACAAGTGAGACAAGTTTTTTCTTGACCGAAGTGAGATGGAGAAAGGGAGAGCAAATGGAGACTCTTGAATAAAGCAAATATTAAATTGTGTTCACAACTGATTTTTACTTTCATTACATGGCAAATGTCAGGATATTCCATAACAAAAATTGTACGGACATGATTTTATACATCATAATTGATTGTGCCCCAAGTGTTATACAAAGGCCCAAGTCAAGGGCCTCATGATGTGCGCTTATGGCCTTGTGGCTTCCGCTTGCCGTTTTTGAAGTTTATAAGATCGTACAGCATCCCATTTGATATTTTACATTTGAGAACGGGAGAAGTTAAAAAATATGAGGGATTGGTGACATTACCTGGAAAAAGAAAGGTGTTTCAGATGTGGTACAAGTTGTTACTTACATCTTTATCAAGTATTAGTATTACAGTATTACAAACTTAAACCATATTTTCTTGTCACATAATGTGCACAGATTTGCCTAGACTGCAACCAAAAGAGATTTCAATATGAGCTACATTTCTCATCAAATATCTATATGGACAGTCTGCATTCATTTTATAATTTTGTTCTGTTGCATCAACAATTGTTTGAATGTATAATATTAATTTAGTGAATTTACTTTTGTACATTAACATGAATATTAAATGGAATAGTTAATGGAAGTGTTAATTCTGAATTCTGAGAAAACAAGTCAGAATTGCAAGGTGTTAACTCTATATTAGCTCTATTACCTCTTCAAAAAGTCAGAATTGGGAGTATTGACTCTGAATTCTAAAAAAAGAATCAGATTTGCGAGCTGTTAATTCCGAATTCTGAGAAAACGAGTCAGAATTGCGAGGTGTTAAGTCCGACAAAGTACGAACTGTGTGTTATAAACTCACAAAGTCTAAATTCCAAGATGTTAACTCACAATTGCAATATATAAACTCAGAATAAAGTTAGAATTATGAGAACAACCCTTATGCAGGAATAGTTGGGCAAAATCAAATACATGTTACAATTATCCCTGCTCTCCCCTGCTATTACAAAGGTGCTGTTTTATAAATTAGCTTTGCAGTCTGTGATTTTATGGATGATTTGTGTTGTCCTCATAATCTAATCAGTCTCTCATCTGAATGGCAGCCAGTTTATGCCTTGGTGGTCAAGACATATTTGCCACGGTCCAAGAAAACAGTCCTACTGGAGAGATCATAGCCAACCTCAGTATCAACGGAGACCCTGGAGCCAGTAGCATCCGCCTATGTCTCACAGGAGAAAACGCTGACTGGTTTTACCTTGAAGGCCGAACAATCCGACTCAACTCGTCGTTTTCAAGGACCTTGGATCGAGAGGTGATTAACAGGAGTAGTGGCTGTTAGCATGTGGAGGGAAGCCAGAAAAACACTGAAACATTAGGACTGCCAGCCAACACAGTGGAGGAGTTTTAAGCCATAGTTTGGGGTTTTAAAATAGAATGTCTATAAATTACAAATGTTATTAGTTACATAAATTCTGTTTTACCAGATTTGTCTGTTGAGACCAGGGCAAAATGACACAAAACTTTACAACGATATGCAAAATTTGCATAAAACAAGAGACGTCATTAAAATTCAATCAAAATGCATACATTTCTTGAATGTCTTGTGCATTATTTTGTATAAAGTTTTAGTCCTAAGTGTCGTGTGTGTCATGTGTTCCTGCCTCTTGTGCCCTTATTTGGTTTGTTTCCTGTTCTTGTCTGATGTAATCATTAGTTTATTCGTGTCTAGCCGTGTCCGTTTATTTACCTGTGTATTTATAGTCCTGTCTGTGTAGTGCCATTTCGTCTGGTCTACTCGTTACTCCCCGGTGTTTGATGTCTGTGTTTGCCTTGCCTTGTCCTGTCCTGTCCTATCCTGATGTCTAAAGTAAAGACTGTGTTTTGAGTTACGACGTGTTCCTTGTTCCTCCCTGCTGTGTGCACCGTGACACTAAGCGAGTATAGTGTTTTGGGTAACACTTTAGTATAAAGACCAATTCTCACTATTAATTAACGTGTTGCTTATTAACGTGCCTATTATTAACATATTGGCTGTTTGTTAGTTCTTATAAAGCACATATTCTGCATGACCATAGTCTACATCCCTTATCCTACCCAGCTACCTTACTAACTATTAAGAAGCAACAAATTAGGAGTTTATTGAGGCAAAAGTCATAGTTAATGGTTTGTTTATAGCAAGAACTGGACCTTAAAATAAGGTGTGATAATTTTTTGTTTTGAGTGATCAAAAAATTACTATATGAATCTCTATGCAACCTATTTATTTTTGTGGTAATTTACAGGTGCTGGGATCAGTTCTGATAGCTGCTTTGACATGTTATGAAGATGATATAATTAGGGTATGGTATAAAAACGCATTGCAAAAAAAATGGTATTTAATATTGAAGTGCATTTAACCCACAGTTTCTTATTTCAGAGTCGATATCGAGTTATGGTGGAAATATTGAATGAAAACGACAACATGCCATATTTCCTTGAGGACACCATTCAACCACGATATATAAGTGAGGTAAACTCTGGTCTATTTTTACTCCAGATTTTACTCTGTGTACTCAATTATTTCTGAATTAAACTCCTGTCTGAAATGAACCTTTTACTGATCATTTTGCACGTGTGATTATTTGAATAAAATATTATAACCTAGAGTCCTGACATCTGAATCCTGACTCTCTTCCCACAGTTGCTGACTGTAAACTCGATGGTGTTCACAGTAAAAGCTAGAGACGGCGATGGAGACACAATCACTTATATGACCGACAAATCTACAGTGAGTGACGCCTTTGATAGAAGACAAAATTACAGATGAAATGCTGATTAAAAGGTTTTGCAGTAGCCTCAATCAGTCTGTCTCCTCAAACCAGCACTTTACAGGGCCCCCAAAAATGTGTCATGAGTCCGGGTCCTGCCCTTCTCCCTCTCACCACCAGAGGTCACCATCTCCCATCCTCCCGGACTGAATTTTCCAGATTCCATTTACCTGACACTCATTATTATACCCTCAGCTGCTCCCCATTGTCACAGACTATATATTCTCCTCTCACTCACCACCCTGCCTGGCTTATTTGTTGTAGTTAATGTTCATCTCTGGGGATATATGCACTGTGTTGCCGACTTGTGTATCCCATTCCTTAAACTGTTTTGTTTTTTGCCTTGTTGGCCTTTTTGTTTATTAAAATATACCCGTACCTGCATTTGGATCCAGACCTTGTTCTTTCCACGGTGCTCCCGTAGTGTTCCGTGACAGAAAATAAGCCAGCAAACATTGGTCCAGCAGGGAAGTTCCTCAACATCCGCCAGGGAGACCGGAGCATTGAGGATTATGCCAGGGACTTCATTGGAGTGGCTCGTCGGCTACTGAGAAAACCTGCCTCATGGTCTTTTTCTGGGGAGGCCTGGCCGAGCCCTTCAAATCCCTGATGCCATACTGGACCCTGAGGAGTCGCTGGAGGACTACATAAACCTGGCTCTGCATTTGAGCGGCTCGGCCTTCAGGGTGGAGTTAGTCCGCTCACAGTTCTCCTGAAGCCGCGATCCAAGGGGTGTCAGAGGGTGTCGTCTGCCGCACCTAGTACTTTGCGTCCATTTCCGGAGCATCCCGGGCTGATATGCAGCGTGCAGGTTCACTCGCTGATGTCGGTGCGAGCGGCGTGGTCTGCTCGCAGTCTTCCTGAGTTGGCGGTGCCCGCTCACGATCCTACCAAGGCGGCGGAGCTTGCTTTAGGCTTTCCCGAAGCGGCGGTGCCCGCTCACGAACCTCCTGAGGCAGCGGATCTCACTTCAGGCCTTCCCGAAGCAGCAGAGCTCGCTTTAGGCTTTCCCAAAGCAGCAGTGCCCGTTCACAAGGCTCCCGATGTAGCGGTGCCCGCTCATGAACCTTCAGGCCTTCCCAAAGCGGCGCGGCCTGCTGATGTTCCCTCCGAGTCAGAGGAGCTCGCTTCAGGCCTTCCTGAAGCAGCAGAGCCTGCTGATGTTCCCGCCGAGGCAGCGGCGCTCGCTTCAGGCCTTCCCGAAGCGGCAGAGCCCGCTGATGTTCCCTCCGAGGCGGCAGAACTTACCTCAGGCCTTTTCAAAGCGGAGTAGTCCGCTGATGTTCCCTCTGAGGCAGCGGAGCTTGCGTCAGGCCTTCCCGAAGGGGCGGTGTCCGCTCACAAGTCTCGAACAGTGGCGAAGCCCGCCAGCATTCCCTCCGAGGAGGGGGAGCTCGCCACTGGCCTTCCTGAAGCTGTGGATCCCGCTGATGTTCAGGCCTTCCCGAAGCAGCAGAGCCCGCTGAAGTTCCCTCTGAGGTGGCGGAACTCGCCTCAGGCCTTTTCAAAGCGGCGGAGTCCGCTGATGTTCCCTCCGAGGCAGCGGAGCTTGCGTCAGGCCTTCCCGAAGCGGCGGTGTCCGCTCAAAGTTCCCCTGAGGCAGCGGTGTCCACTCACAAGTCTTGCGCAGCAGCGGAGCCCGCCAGCATTCCCTCCGAGGAGGGGGAGCTTGCCTCTGGCCTTCCCGAAGCGACGGATGTTCCCTCCGAGGCAGCGGTGCTCGGTGCCATCCTTTCCGAAGCGGAGGATCCCGCTGATGTTCCCTCCGAGGTGGCGGGGGTCGTTTCAGGCCTTCCCAAAGCAGCGGTGCCCGCTCACAGTTAACATTGTGATGTGCCCCCGAAGCTGGTTCTGCCCTGGGTCTCCATCCCGCCGGCGCTGCCTCAGTCCCCAATGTTCATCTCTGGGGATATATGCACTGTGTTGCCGACTTGTGTATCCAATTTCTTAAACTGTTTTGTTTTTTGCCTTGTTGGCCTTTTTGTTTATTAAAAAAATATCTGTACCTGCATTTGGACCTAGACCTTATTCTTTCCACGGTGCTCCAGTAGTGTTCCGTGACAAAATGTATTTGGACACATAAAAATACATGAATGTTATTAGAGAACCCCTTTCCACGATTCAAGAGAACATTACCAGCACTGTGTGTCTGTCTCATTCAGGCTGATGCAAGCTATTTTAGGATTGATCTGCCCAACAGCGGGATGGTGATCCTGGATAAACCGTTGGACTATGAGACTAAAACCCAGCTGCAGGTGGTCATATTTGCTGTGGTATGTAGTATGTTATTCACATATGTGCTGACTGGCAATCACAAGACATTTATGTGCTGGAAAGGAATCGTAATTAAGAGAAAACAGTTTCAACTGCTATTTAAATCAACAGGAAACGGCCACAAAAGAAAAGTACAGCACAACAGCTACAGTCACTGTGAATGTTCTAGACGGTGATGACCAGTATCCTCAGTTTCAGCCATGTGCACCTGTTTATGAAGATGGAGATCATAATATCTGCACCAACCCTGTGTACAGTGTTAACATTACAGAGACAGATGAGGTATGTGGTAACATTTTAGTGTACAGGTGATTGATTTAGCTGAAATTAACTCATATAGATTACTGTCCAAAAGTTTGAAGTCAGTGCATTTTTTTTTAAGTGTTCATGTGACACTGAACACTGGAGTAATGATGCTAAAAATTCAGTGTTGCCATCACAGGAATACATTACATTGTAAAGTATATTAATTACAAAACAATTATTTTAAATCGTAATGGTATTACTGTTTGTACTGTATAATAATAAAATATAATAAAAAGTTATAATAAATGCAGCTCTGATGAGCAAAATAGACTTTTTCCAAAAACATAAAAAAAAATCTTACCAACCTCAAAATTTGTGTATATGGAAGGCAGATAAAATCCTAAAATAATAAATATGAAAACTAGAGTAGCCACATTAGCTGTCTGTAAAGTATGTGCTAAAATTATTTTTATTTCACAGCAACAATAATGTTAAACAATGAGTGTAATACAATTTTTTTAACGTTTCATTTATATAAAAATAATTATATAAAAATAAAATGCTCTTTATGATCTAGGATGCTTTGCTCTATTTTTCTCCGGGACCCATTCACGCTGAAGATGGAGACAAAGACATACTGACTCCTCTAGTCTACAGTTTTCTGTCAGGTGAGTTTACTGTATGTTGCACTGATTTATAGACTATTTAATCCTTTAAATCTCCATTATAGTTTTTAAATAATATTCAAAATGACTTTATAGGTGATGACAATGGCAGATTTACAATCGACTCTAAAACAGGAGAGATCTCTCTCAGGCAACGTGTGGAAAACAGACTCCTCACACCTTCATTCAGGCTCCGCATTATGGTATGACGAGATAATGTCTGTTTATGAACAACAAAGTGATGGCTGATTTACCACGCTGATCTGCTGTATAGCGTTAACAAGGACACAGTATGGATGTACTTCATCTTCCATACTGCAGACCATAATGCTAGGCAATAAAAAGACAATAAAAAGAAATTGCATTGAACATAAATGTGTGGGTTGTGTGTCACAACAATGACATCAATGTTCTCATCATAATTGCCCTTTGCACACTCCGACAGGCTGCGCAGGTGAACGACCCAAAGAAATATTCAGTGGTGACGGCACTGGTGCATGTGGTGTCAGAGAACCGATTTCCTCCATTCTTCAACAAGACCATCTACAAAGGATTTCTCATTGAGAGCTCCAGCCCTGCCACACTGGTCACTACCTACGGGAACCAAGTCCTGGTAGTCCAGGCCTTCGACAGGGACTTCAGAGATGTAGAGTGAAAACATTTCCTTTATAGGAAACACTTTAAAAATGCCTGCAAACCTTCATTTAGAGCATTTTCTCACTTTTTTTTGCTCTTTTGCAGGGAATAAACCCAAGAATCCATTACACAATGCAGCCCTTGACGGGTAGCAATAAACTGTACCACATTACCCAAGATGGCATTGTGATTGCAAAGACGGACCGACTCAGAGTGTTTGACCGACACATCCTGGAGGTGACAATTATGATATGATCTACATCAGGATTTGGGAACCTTTTTTGACCAAAGAGCCAACTTAAATGCCTCTGATTGGCCATTGACTTCAAGAAATCAACAGATATGTCTATGACTGCTCAATGCTGCAAAAAACATATTGTTAAATAGGAACCTTTTATGCACTTTCAGAGCGCGGACAGAACTACTCACTAGAGTGCTATGCTGTTATTACAGCTTCAACTGAGGGTGTTAGTACCTTTGTAAAACCAGACCTGGTTTACAAAGTGTGTAGGCACAGAGCAAATGGATTTTTGTGTAGGTAATTAATCTAAATTGTTCTAGGTTGAACTATCTTGTATTGGTGATCTAGTCTATTTCAGTAAGGTATTTCAGTTATAATACAGGTTGTTATTGTTTTGGTTAATGTCTGTTTGTCACACTACTTCACAACTGAATCAGCAGACAATATTTCTGATAATCTTGTGCATTAATATATACAATATGTGAACCTGGACCACAAAAGTGTCAATCTTTTAAATTATCTGTAAGCTGAATAAATAAGCTTTCCATTGATGTCTGGTTTGTTATGATAGGACAATATTTGGCCGAGATACAACTATTTGAAAATCTGGAATCTGAGGGTGCAAAAAAATCAAAATATTGAGAAAATCGCCTTTAAAGTTGTCCAAATTAAGTTCTTAGCAATGCATATTACTAATCAAAAATTAAGTTTTAATATATTTATGGTAGGAAATTTACAAAATATCTTCATGAATCTTTACTTAATATCCTAATGATAATGTATTTTTGGCTATTGCTACAAATATACATCAGCAACTTAAGACTGGTTTTGTGGTCCAGGGTCACATATTAATATTTATTTTTTAAGCGAGCGATTGGTTCCCAACCACTGAGCTACATGATATGCCTTATAGAAATACATATTTGTCAGAACATCGCTGATGATGTGATGCTTTTTTTTAAATCAAAGGTAATTGCAACAGACGAAGAGTCAGGTGAAACAGCCCATGCTTCAGTGGATATCGAAGTGCTGCAGAGGGGACAACCAGGTAAATGCACTTAAGGGCATTAATTGTGTTAATCCTGAGATTTCTTTAATATCAAGATTATGTAACTACATTTAACTCTCCATTGTATGAATTATGTTTTAACAGTGAAAAATATATTTTTTTTCTATACATTTTTTTCTTACATTAAAATGATAAAACAAAAGTAAAGAGTTACCCTTTAAAAATATAATAATAGAAAATTAAATATAAGTTCAATAAAATTTTGGAATTTGGAATCTTATCTTCAACTGTTCAACTCATGTTTCTTTTATGAATATTAATATATTATTGATACAACACCTATAAATTAACATGACAACCGACTTCTTTTTTTAAAGAATTTTTTTTTATCTATTGGAAATAAAATAATAAAATAAAATATTGCAAAATAGAAAATCTGTATCACAAAAATGTCTTCTTTAATTCAGTTCATATTTCTTGAATTTTGATACATTATTGATAAAACTCCTATAACCTGAAATTGCACAAATCATTATCATTTATCCATATTGCTCTTAAAAGTTAAGTTTATCCTCATTGTTAGATTCAATTAATGCATCTGTGCCATTTTTGTTCATTTTGTAGAAAACATAAACAAAAAACATTATTAAGAAAATGATGACTTCTCAAAGACGCATAGACAAAAATCCAAATATAGAAGAAAGGTTTCTAATAGTGCAATCTGAGGTGCAGTTTTTCAGTATGTGTCATTCAGGTGAAAAGTAAAATAATATTTTGCCATGTATGGCAACACTGTACCATAGAGGGTCAAACTAAATATGGAGAATGATTTACACAGATCATTTGTCTGGTTAATTTGATTATTCACAGCTGATTTAAGAGGCATGAATAAGGTGTTAAATTAGATTTATCCTCATTGTATTCCCATTAACCTCTGTGTTTCTCCAGCTCCTCACTGCCCTACTTTTGGCAGTTGTTCAAAGCCAAACTAAATGATAAATCCCTTGGAGGTGTAAGACACAGATCCGACCACCAAAAAAGTATTTGTGAGTGATTTGTAATTTTCTTCCCACCTCTAAACTCTCGGACAGTTCCCAGAAGTCCATTTGGTGAGGAACGTCTGTTTGGAGATATGAACGCAGGGATGGCCAGCGGCATCGCTGCTCTTGTTCTGATAGTGGCTGTGACAGTACTATTTCTCTTCCTCTGGCTGGCCAAGAGACGGAGAGAGACACAGGATCCAGCAGACAGGGGTGCAGTAGCTCTTGGGAAACACCCAAATGTGGTAAGAGCTACTATATTTTATCAATCATACCAAGTTGTACCCTTTACTCCCTTTGTGCATAAGGTACATTGATGGAATTCCAGCCGCTAAGATGAGATGCTAAATTTACCAATAAGGCATTTAGCTATTTTGACTGAACTGGGCACTGTGATAATCTCCCATTTTTTATTAATATACTTCCCTGTACTATGTCTAGTAGTACGAAAGGAACTAAAAGCAACACCAGCTGAGCTCTGACATCTCACATCCTCTCTGAGCATATGCTACAATCCCAGAAAGTTCAGCAATGGCTTTTTTTTAAAATAGCAGGAGAAATATAGAACACATGCATATGCGTAACAAACTGTCCCACTGCTTTAGTGTATGATGACCATATCTGACCTACAGATGTTCAAGCAAGACTTTTGCACTAAACAAGGAAACACCACATAATAAATAAACTCTTTTGATTGGAGGAAGATTACTGTATCATCAAGAAAAAACAGATTAAAGAATCATTTTACAGTCAGAAATTTAGAAACAGTTCCTGCCCTTGTCGTTTTCCCCTCACATTCCTATTTAATTCCTCTTATGTAGAGCTTAAGATGGTTTCAGCAGGTAAGTACTTGACATTAAGTAGCTAGACGTGTTACTGTCCCTTGTGAAGGTGAGATGTATTTTCTGAGTATTTGAAAGCCGTATACTACTGATAGGCTGGTTTAAATGGGATTGTCAGTGTTACGGTTTATCATAAACATGGTGCACCATTTAAGCTGGTCAGTATACGAAGCACAGCTCCTTGTGTTTGATGTTTCACTGTGTATTTGATTGGTCTGTGGCTGTTGTCATGTAGATACGCGTTTTGTATTTATGTATGTGTATTTTGTGTTGCATATTTAAGTTTAATAAACACTGTTGAAAATGTAGCAATTGTTAATTTTGTTTATCGGTTGTTTATTGACTCTTGAGAGATGAGACAAAATGCCACACTTTTACCCGCCATTAGTTAACTGAAGATAATCACTGTGTTCTGTACCATTTCATTTACTGTTTACTTGATCGCTAATATAAAATAAGCTTTATATTTTATTTTATTTTAAATAATTGTGCTTCTATCTTTTCTCACAATATATCACCTCCATTAGAAACTGAATCTAAAAAATAGAATAATTTTTAGATAATTTCATTCAGTTTGAGGAGGTCCTGCTGATAACTAGCAACACCAGAAAAACACATGCATGGTTTAATACAGCATGATGGTAGCAACAGTTTAATAGATGGAACTGGAAATCTGATATTGTCCTATGTAGGCCTATATTATATTTTTAATAAGAGTTTAATGCTATGCTTGCAAACATCTATTATAAATATTTGACATAACAGTTCATATCATTTTTCTGTCTGACATTGTGCATTACAGCTACACTGTAAAAAAAACAAAAAAAAAGTTGAGCCAACTTAAAATTTTAAGGCAACCAGCTTCAGCAGACTTGTTGTGTTAAGTTTATACAACAAAAAGTTGAGAATCTCCTACAAAAATAAGTCGAGAGAACTCAAAAATCTGCAAAAAGCTGATTGCCATAATTGTTTTATTATTTTTTACAGTGTATATAAAAATAAGAAAACGTGAAAATCAGCCAATATTAAAATTATTAAATAATAATAAATTATTAATTATTATGTCTTCTCTTTCCATATTCTAAGGCCACACAGGCTAAATTTAATTTTATTTTATTTTATAGTATATTTTATTTTAAATATAGTAGTCAACATTCGAAGTGGATCAAAAGCTTTCATCAAAGTTGTCCTAAAACCTAAAACCAAAATGCGTTCTTGTCTTAGGACAACTTTGATTAACTTTTCTCCGCTTCAAATGTTGACTACTGTATTTTACATAACAGTTCATAATTTTTTCCTAATGTTGTGCATTACAGCTAGGAAAAAAAAAAAAAACGAATTTTGTGAGAAAATAAGCAGGACGTTGCACCAAAAAGATTAATCCTAAATAATTTATTGTACACAAACAGTTTTGTTCCATGTCTCAAGAATCAGTGACACACATAACTTATCTATAATCGGCGCTGGACCTCAGCAGTGGATTTGACCTGTGAATATGTCACGGTTGTTCGAGGCGACCCTAAATGCCCTTTCTCCGTGGTCAACAGGTCAATTCAGGACGTCCCATATCGCTTATAGAGGACGCCTCCTACCACAACGAAGCATTCATTGACCATGAATACCCCAGTGATTTGTACACCAAAACAGATGACTTGCTTCCTGCATCAATCAGGGCATATGAGTCTGAAAGGCCTACGGCACTGCAAGACATGCTGCCCATCCTGGTGCTTCCAGAAATAACACCAGCAAACACCTCATCTTCAGCTCTGACCAATGGGAAAGCGTTTGTAAAATCAGTCTCCTTTAAAGATGACGTAGGAGCAGCGGAGGAGACTCTGCCCAAAAAAGAAGGACAAATTGTAGTTGTATGTAATCAAATAGAAACCAGAGCGGATATTTTGATGCCTGTCATGCAGCAGGACACTTTTGCTATAGCTACAGCAGAAAATCCTGCAGAAAAGGTTGACGTTTGTTGTCAAAATACTTCTGTAAGACCCAGAGAGGAATGTATCTTCGCTCATGCTAATAAGGATGATGAAGATGACAGTGATCCATACAAGAACATGGCCTCTGTTATTTACAGCAGTGATGAAGACACAGGGGACGATGAGCCAAATGATTTAAGGCACTATTACAAACATGGGCAAAACCAGTTTACAATCGACCACATGAAGGCCACCGGATTACAAATCGAGGATTCGGATGAATCGCAAGCCTGATTTATCAAGCTTTCATGAAAAGCCAAATCATTACAAATTTAAACAAAGGGAAAAAAGCAAAAACACAAACAAAAAACAGGCTCATTAAATAGGACATAAATATGTATTATCAAACCCTACAGTTGGTTTTGCGTACCTGCTTTTTCATTTTTGGTTTATATTCCATGTTTTCCTCGTGTTGAACTGGTACAGAAACACAGAAAATACAGTGCACATGATCAGCCTTAATTAAGAATCAGTTTAAATGACGTTTTGATGACTGTGTCTTTGAACAATTTAGACCTTATAGTCTGTTTTTGAATATTTCATCCACCTCTAATGTATTTTTAAGATATTCTGACTGAAATTGAGGTCAAAACTTGAAAATGAAGTGTGTACTGTAACTAAATGATATTTTTACACTATAATGTTCTGATTACTGATGTCTGCTGTCACTTGAGTTAAAAATTACTCAAACACAAAAGGTTGAAATAAACTGTAATTTTCCATTTAGTATATACATAATAAATACAAGTTGGAGAACACAATACTCTGTGCCCAAACTGATGCATTGCCATGTTTTACTTAAACAAAAGCTAAATGCTGAATAGTCTGCTGCAACATATTGCATTTGTTGTTTGAATTTATGACATATGGTATAGATGGAGATGATATTCAGGATTTCTGGAGATCTATACATTATTCTGAAGCTAAAATGTAAAATTTCAGAGCATTTTTCTTTTGGAAAACATCTTTGATTCTACACAGAGTCTTTGTCGAGGTAAAACTGCTTAAAAGCTTCAAATTGTTTTGACAAAGGTGTAAAGTTCATCTTTTACGTGAATATAATATAATAGCTGCATGTAAAGCTCTGATGTGTCATTTCTCTGTTTGTCTGCAGGAGGCATCGTCACCCATCTCTCCTCGACATGTGTTGTAGGACTAAAGAAGCAGCAGCATCACAATCATATTTGAGAAAACTCTATTTCGAGAGGCACATGCAGTCAAGATATCTGTCCCAGGACCAAGAACATTGTGAGAGACACATGGAGGTGAACATACAAATCTTCGAAAGCAGCTGTTTTTGTGGCATTTTGTGTTATTCTGGAATGTTTTGGTGTGGAAGGATACAGGGGAATAGTCCCATGAGCCCTGGTCATGGCAGCTTATATGTTGAAATATGTATGAATTTTGAAACTTTGTCTGAAGAAAAAAACAAAAAAAAACATTAATTTAAATATCACTATACTGTATATACTGTTAAAAAAACTAAGGTTGGTAGGATTTTTTTTAAACAAGTCTTATGCTCACCAAGGCTGCATTTACAGTATTTGTTCAAAACACAGTAAAAACGGGTGTAATATTGCTGTTTTCTATTTTATTGAATTTTAAAATGTCATTTATTCCTGTGATGGCAAAGCTGAATTTTCAGCAGCCATTAATCCAGTGATGTTGATTTGGAGCTCAAGAAACAATATTATTATCTATTTTGACAGTTGTGTTGCTTATTATTTTTTAGGAAACATTTTTTTAGGAAATTGTAAATATCTTAACTAATTCTGAATGTTCTTTTTTCCTCTAATAGTAAATTCAGCCATATCATAAATCATAATACTATGTATCACAGTGCTTGATTGTAGCATATATTGTTTGCATCTTGTCACTTGTCATAAGGAATCTCTGTAATGTAACAAAGCAGCAGAAAGCTATTTAAAAAAAAAAAAAAAAAAAAAAAAAACACACAGAGCAGAAATATATACATCAACTAAAACCTGTAAATGTTGGGTTCACCAAAAAAGAACAACACCCTTTTGTTGTTCCAAAGTTGTATGACTTTTTTTTTCTGGGCAATGTTCATGCTGCTCTCTTCTATACTGCTCTCTTCTATACAATGAAAGTGGGTGAGGAGCACTTAATTATGCACTGTATTCCAAATCTTCTGAAGCCATATTATTGTTCTCTGTGTTAAACAGAACTGGGCTATTTGAAATGTGCTGCACACTGAAATGTGCTATTTGGTGAAAATCTTGCCTTTAAAATCTTAACAACAGAATCAAATTTTATAGCTGGGATTTGTGCTGTTTTATGAAGTGTGATCACAAGAGGGCGCCATTAGACAATTTTCCGTCTCTTTCAGCTTAATTGTTGCTGCTGAGTGAAGTAAAAGATTGACACTCAAAATTATCACACTGGACAGCGGCAACATGACGTGCTATTATTACTAAACACGGTTGTGGCTAAAATGGATACAGCTGCGGCCGGGAAATATCAAATAACTGAATTAGCTACGTATCACACTCTGTTTACACCTAAACCTACCCCTTACGATACAAATGCAGTAATTGTTGTTCAGGCAGTATTGATGTGTGCATGCACAGGAAGCCCTGGTGGCCGTAGCTGTATCCCTTCTAGCCTCAACCACTACACATCTGCATGTCTATACTTCAAATCCTCGAAAATCAAGTTCTTAAAAAGTACGAAGTTCTCGCAATTTACTAGCCTACTTGAAAAATATGTAAAAAGAAAACAAAAATTAATGCAAATACATAAAAAAGCATTTGAAATTTGTGGCCATCTAAAAGCTTTTGTCAAAGTTTAGGACCACACACACAGTAATAACAGATGATAACATAAATGGATGAAAGCCCCCTTATCTTTAACAGATATCTTACAGACGTAGGCTACTTGTGCTACAAAAGTCCAATTTTTATTTTCTTTGATGGTTTCAAATTAATGTGTTGACACTTAATAAACACAAAAACGGTGCAAAACAAATGTTTGAACATTTGTACGTGATGCTTGTTGAAACCACTAGAGGGAGCTAGTACATATATTTCACTTCGATGACGCTTATGAAAAGTGTTTATCACAGTGAAGTGTTGAATTAGTGTAAAACATAGTTTAGCTTTATAAGAAGATTGTGTGTGTGTGTGTGTGTGTGTGTGTGTGTGTGTGTGCATGTTTTTCTATCCCGGGTGGGGACCGATACATACACCGACTCATGGGGACTTGATTTAGGTCCCCATGGGGAAACAAGCATAAGTCATACAGCATTTTTTTTTTTTGAGAATCTAAAAATGCAGAAAGTTTTCTGTGAGGGGTAGGTAGGTGTAGGGTGATAGAATATACGGTTTGTACAGTATAAAAACCAGTACAAGAGAATATGTACACAAGGATAGTAAACTAGACATGTTTGTGTGTGTTGTATATTGAGACAGTTCCTCGAGGTTTCATCATTAGTTTGTTCTGCTCAGCTGACCATGATTGCTTGACCCGATACTCTCATACGATAACATACAGTCATTTCGATGCTCACTTTCCTTGTAATATATATAGTAAATACCCATTGTCACTCAAGGCATTAGAAAATTTAAAAAAGGTACTCTGAATTATTTTTAATGTAGGAAGTCAGAGGTATTGAGATCATACGTGAATATGTATGATGTAGACAAGAGTATGAAGCTGTAGGGATGTTTTTTGCTTGAATACTTCTGTATGTCTCCTAATTCTCTCATGCACATGGACTTTGACAGATGTGAGGGAAGACATGGATGGAACAGGCTGTGAATCAGACATACACATCCTGAACACACACAGAGAGAGAGAGAGAGAGAGTGCCATGGCTTAATCAGCTAATAGTGGTGAGTGGGAATGCATCATGCTTGTAGTGCTGAATTAATTTCAACATTTTCACAGCTGAGATCTTTGGGTCATTTTCAGTGAAGCAGATCGCTCTTGATTTTAGACACCCTCATGACTCAACCTTTAAATACACACAGTTACACGACCGCATAAGCAGTGTAATACGACAATCGTGCAATACGACACGATTTAAAGGAAAATAAATGCAATGAGGATAGCCTTTTTTATTTTATTTTAAGTGCTTGTATTAGTTATTCCATACAAAATTGTGTGCAATGAACTGTAAAGTTGTCTTAGCGCTAGAGTACTAATTGTTATAGGTGGATTAACTGCTAATTATTATAATTGTTATTTCCAGTTAATCATGTCAGCAATTGGACAACAAGTGATTTTGTCACACAAGTTCAGTGTTAACATATACAATATCTGGTGATACTTGGTTTTAATGTTGTTTCCAGTGTAAAACTTAAACCAGTTATTTACTGAGCTGGTTTAAGTTGGTCTCCTAGCCCTAAGCAAACTGACATTTAGATGGTTGGTCCTAAAACCAGCCAACAAACCAGCTTAACCAAAGTTGAGAGATCAGCAGACCAGCAAACCAGTTAGGCTGGTTTAAGCAGGGATGCCTTGCCAAATAGACTTAATTATAAATATGTTATTGTACACATGTTTTTTGCTTGTTTTTACAAATTGAAAGACGAGTCTAAATGGCTATTGTGAAAATATGAAATTGACTTTGGTGCAAGTTCATGTTTAAGTTTATTTCTAAAGCACATTTAAGAATAAAAAATGTTATACCAAAGTGCTGTACAATCTATACAAATTGAATAACTACAAAATCAAACAAAAAATGTATTAAATAATAACAAAATACTAAACATTATAAACATAAAATCCCCAAATAACTCAAATAACATCCAAAGCAATGCAGAAAAATGTGGCTTCAAACTATAAAATGAAATTGCATGGCTTATTTCTGCAGTAATCAATAATTTTCTAGTAAAGTCACTGAACATGGAATATATAGTGCATAGTGTCAGTCCTCTGTCGTGTGTGTCATGTGTTCCCACCTCTTGTGTCCATATTTGGCTTGTTTCCTGTCCTTGTTTAATGTGATCATTAGTTAATTCTTATCCAGCTGTGTTTGTCTCGTTATCTATGATTATCCTGTGTATTTATAGTCCTGTCTGTTCAGTTTGATGTCGTCTGGTCTACTCGTTACTCCCCGGTGTTCCTGTCTGTGTCTGTGTCTGTGTCTGTGTCTGTGTCTGTGTCTGTGTCTGTGTCTGTGTCTGTGTCTGTGTCTGTGTCTGTGTCTGTGTCTGTGTCTGTGTCTGTGTCTGTGTCTGTGTCTGTGTCTGTGTCTGCCCTGCGTAGAGACTGTTATTTTGAGTTACACCCTCGTCTGCGTGTTCGTTGTTCCTCCCTGCTGTGTGCACCGTGAGACACAGTCCTTTCTGGAAACACTTTTTTTTTTTTTGTATATTCACTATGAAAGTGAATGTGTGATGTGGAAAAGAGCATGAAGCTGTAGAGATTTTTATTAATTTTTTGCTTAAGTAATCCTGTATGTCTCTTAATTCATTACCAACGTAACGTTTATCATCCCTGTTGAAAAAAACAGCATATGCTGGTTAGGTATGATTTGAAGCATGATGGTCATGTTCGTGTCCTTAGCTGATTTAAGCTGGTCATGTGCTGATAGCTCCTGCTCAGGACCAGCTCAAGACCAGCTGAAACCAGCTGCCATGCTGCTTCAAAACATACCTAACCAGCATACGCTGTTTTTTTTCAATAGGGATTGTGTTCAATCTAATATAATCTAGCTGTAAACCAGCTAAACCTGACAATTCATTGGTTATTTGGCCCGCTGTTTCCACCTCAGTCCAAAGTTTTTCAGGTCTGAGGACAGGTGACAGAAGTTTCCTCCAGCAGACAGACAGGTGTTGGTTGGTTCTCTGGGTCTACTGGGGTGTTCTCGCGCTGTGACAGATGTGTGCGAGTACCTCGGTGGGGCATCGGACTGCCATGATGGATCACACCTTTCTCTCCACCTGCTGAGGCCCAGCGAGCTCCTCTTATTTATATGCTGTGTCTGCAGCTGGGGTGCGACGCCATCTGTCACTATCAAAGTCTTCTATGAGTGAGAATGATGTTTGAGAGCGTTTAATTCAAAGTAAGACTAAATATGTGTCCCTTAACCTCAGTGAGGCTTGTTTTTTTAATAAAAATGAAAAAGTTAGCAACTCTTCAGCTTAAAGATATTATTGCCCACAGCGCTCTAAATCTCATGGGAAAAATAGAGAGAGGTGGATATGGATGAGTAGATTTATGTATGTGTTATCTCAGTATGTCTATGACACATACCCAAGAGAGCCAGAGGGAGATCGCTGCTTATGCAAGACAGTGATTCAGTCTCAAGCGGATCTCGTCTTATTGCATGTTATATTCATCCATTGTCATGCAGAAAATTAGTTTGTGCTGTATAGCCACAACTGTTTTGCTGTGTAATCAGACGAGGCTTGGTTGGCAAGTCCCTTGTCGTACAGGACATTTATCTCTCAATGAGATGCTGAGATCTTTATAGCGTAGGATCTGTGATCCTGAGCTTCCTCTGCTGGTGTCTGCCAGACGAGGCACATCTGCTGTTGAGAGCTGCGAGCTGCAGACATCTGTCTGCAATCAAGGGCTGAAACAGTCAGCCGTATCGTGTGTGTCCTGACTGGAGAAGCGGAGCTAGAGTCTTAAAACGGTCTTTTATGAATTTCATCAAATGTCAAAGTGTTTGTTTACCACAGTCCCGTCATATGTGTGATGTTTCTGCTTTATATTAGGCCTAAACAGTGCATTCGGAAGTAGAAATGCATTGCAAGTGCACAGTCCTTGTATTGTCATTATTCCAGTAATTAAGGGGGCAATATAGTTGCTACTAAATTTATTTATTCTGGTAGCTAGTTAAAACATCTATGGCTTAACATTCTCAGGAAGAATCTCTTCAAACTCTTTCTCCACCATGAAGGCCGTTGACATGACAGAGAAAAATCTAGAAGAATACATTTTACGGTAAATTTCAGCTATATAGCCCTTTCATGCAATGGTGAGAGTATAATATATTTTTATTGTTATGAACTGCATTCTGGCACATTTCTGACATGACATACATGTAGCTCGAAGCATTAGCATTTACTTTCATAGAGTGCTTAAGGAATAAATCCTAAAGCTTGCAAACAAGTTAGCATTTAAGCACGTCTGGACCATCATACTGAAGTCAGCTAGTTTTTGGAACGTGTTTTTGTTTAAATGCTAGAAATATGGTCTGTGGTTAAAACAAGATCTGAAATTTTCCAACTTGTATATTTTAAATAAAGAATGGAAGAGTTAGAAGCTTAGTTGTGGTAAGGTTGAAGTCATGCAACCTAAATGTAATTCATAAAAGTTAAGTTTATTTATGAAGATTATTTTCATGAATGAAATCTGTAGAAATCATGAACATTTGTAGGTCACAGAGCTAATTTTCTGCAATAATCCAAAAGTCAATGGAAAAACATAATTTTAACTTCCATGTTGGCCTATAAAAAAAATGTCATCACTGCAGTTCCCTATGATAGCATCAGATGAGGTAATTAATTTCCCATGATGCACATCAATTTTATTTCATTGTTAATTCTTGTAATTAGTTTGTGTTCATAGCAGTTGTTTCTGATATATTCAGGAAAGGGTGTGTTTTCAATTGACCCTTCGCAAAGACCCGCCTCCCTTACTTACTGTTTCTGTGTCCGACAATGCTCTCACACCACACACGTTCTCACTCAGTGAAAAATACTTCGTAGAGCAAAGAGAAAACTGACAACGCACCAACAGACAAGACAGGGCATGGTTGCTTCTAGTATGAAACATGGTCTAAGCTTTCAAATTTTGTCATTTTGTAAGAAATTCAAGCAATAAATGCTGTTTTGTGGCTCTTTAATGTGTCGTGACAGATCACTGTAGCGCCTCAGTTCAAGCAGCACGTGCACCGATCACTTCTACCTCTATACTAATTATAGCACGAAATAAACATGAATGAACATCAGAGGGTATCTTGTTTAAACCACTGAAAGACATCAATACACACCATTTTTCAAGTTCAAGTCCACCAACGTTAATCTACTCTCCTGTCTGGTTTGTTTGTTGGACAAAATGGCAGATTCTGCGTTATGATTGGTCAGATCACCTGCCAATCAAACTCCCTGCAAAGGGTCAATTGACGTGCTTGTTTTTTGCTTATATTTTATATGTTGTCATTTTATTTGACCCCTTTTAGTTACTTATGATGGATGACAATCCCATTTGTTTTGATGGCTTATTGGTTGTTTGATTGATTATTTGAAAAACTGACTCACTGGATGCCCGACTTGACATGTATGTTTTGGAATATGCTGCTATTTGATTCCTTTTTCAAGTGTTTATATAGAGTGTTCTCGTGAGGCAGATTCAGAGCTGTGACTCAATGAAGGACAGTGAACTCTTGATTTATTTTCATTTCGGTTACATAACTTAATAGATTTGTCAGAGGCGGCGAGAGAGACAATAAAGGACGGAGGAGATTTTGTGGGTGTCCACTTTGATCAGGGGACATCTGTCTGTCTCTTTTTTTTATCAGCATTGTGTCTCTCTCTTCAAAGGTTCAGATGTGGACTTCTAAAGAGCTGTTTGTTTATCAAAGATCTGCATTGATGCTCTTCACTTTGGCTTTGATGAGTCACACAAACAAACCTCACGCTGCTGACAATTAAAGCCCTGTTGTTCCTTTGTTTATGCACAATATGTTTCTCCACGGTCACCACCCTTCATTAGCTGAGAAATGTTCAAATAGAGGTGATAGAGGTTATTTCTGCTTAGACCAGTATGAAGATCTAGGCTTGCTGGATCTGAGTTTAAAGCTCAAGCCAGTGTTTAATCTAGCTTGCCACTCCCTTGCCTGACTGTCCGCATGCTTTCTTTCTTCCTTAGCATGTGATGCTCAGTATGAAGTGAGCCATTAGACATAGTAACACAATTACATCTCAGCTGCCTGGATAAACAACCGGCCCATCTGGGCTCTTATTGAATAAGCAGGCCTTTAAAGTAAAGTAAAGTAAAGTAAAGTCGTGACGTATTGTCAAGTATGGTGACCCATACTCGAAATTGGTGCTCTGCGTTTAACCCATCCTATGTTTACTGATGTTTACAGATAAATTCAGTCTTACATGAACAGCAGCAGATACAGTGAGATCTATGCTTTTTAAAACTAGATTTAAGAATGTCAGACCTCGCAAATCCAATCTCAAAATACAATACAAACAGAATAGGGATGCATCTGTGATGTTTGTGTGCACAAATTACAATTTAGTATGGTTAGTATCATCCATGTGAAGTGAAGTGACGTGACATTCAGCCAAGTATGGTGACCCATACTCTGAATTCGTGCTCTGCATTTAACCCATCCAACGTGCACACACACAGCAGTGAACACACACACACCGTGAACATACACCCGGAGCAGTGGGCAGCCATTTTATGCTGCAGCGCCCGGGGAGCAGTTGGGGGTTCGGTGCCTTGCTCAGGGGCACCTCAGTCGTGGTATTGAGGGTGGAGAGAGCGCTGGACATTCACTCCCCCCACCTACAATCCCTGCCGGCCGGAGACTCGAACCCGCAACCTTTGGATTACAAGTCCAGCTCTCTAACCATTAGGCCACGACTTCCCACATGTCATGATGTCATTTCCTGCAGCTCTAGAGTGATAAATCACATGGCATTTATAGCTCTGGCAATTAACTAAAAACCAGTGTTATTTGGTATAATTTACATTTAGAGTGTATTTTAAATTGGTTTTTAGTTTTGTATTTTCAGTTTTCATTTGAATTTGTTTAATTTTTAGTCATTTTTGATGCACTTTTGTTTTATTAGGCTTGTTTTGTTGTTTTTATTAGTACGTTATTTCAGTTAGTTGCCAACATTTATGATTTTCATTTTAAGTTGTGGTAACGTTGAAGTCATGCGACTTCAGTGTAATTCATAAAAGTTATGTTTATCAATGAAGATTATTTTCATGAATGAAACCTGTAAAAATCATGAACTTTTGTTAGCCACAGAGCTTATTTTCTACATTAATCCAAAAGTCAATGGAAAAACATTGTTTTTCTATATCTACTGAGTTATACAAAAACAAATAACTTTACTTTTAGTTAACAATTTTGAGTATTTCCAGGCTTTTACTGTCAATGAGATGAATGGCAATGCTAACATATCACTTTCTCAACATGTTAAAAACCTCCTTCTCCTGTCTGAATCTTTAAAATGTGCGATTCCCATTACTAAGATCTGAAACCCTGAAAATGTTGCATATTGACTAAGTGGCAGTAATGACACCTGTTGAGCATGTGCACCTGTCATGTGGTGTGAAGTTACACGAAGTGCTTTAGATCAACTGTATGATTCAGACGACAGCTTCTGTTGATTTTGTGGTACAAGAAGCTCGCTAGCATGTTTTTTCTCTCTTAATGAGTCAACTAGTGGCAAGATAAATCATATTGTAGTATTTAAGTGTTATGTTTTTTTTCAGACATTAATAACTGCCTTTTACTTTAGCATGAATATTGTTTTTCTAGCATCTGCCGTCTTTTTAGGTGAATTATAAATAAATCAAAACCAGAAGGGAATCAGCACAACATTAGCCAGTAGGCTGTGATGTTCTTTCTGCTTGCCATGTTAGAGCTGCATCTCTTTTTCCGGTGTCCTGGTTGCAGGCAGAGCTGTGTGACTGCAACCAGGTCACATCAGGGTGGCCAGTTTTTTTCTGCTAGATTTTCGTCATTCTGTGGCTCCATCTGTATTCTCAGCGCAAGTATTTCCAAAAACGATCCTGCTAACCGGATGGCTGCATTGCCAAATTAGAAATAGTTTTTGGCACAATTTGCGAATATTTTTTTAACAGAATTTTTTTGAAAACTTTAAGGGCATTAGGATTTTATTGACTGTATGAGCAAGAATAATCTGTAAGACTTTGAGGTAATCATATGCATTTACATCTCACATGCTTATCTGGCAACAAACCAATCAGTTAACATTCCCAAACTCTTATGTAACTTATGGGACTCAGTTAAAATGTAGATGTCCTCAGTTGCCTTGGAAACAATCTCCATGGGACAGATTAATTAATAAATTACACTTGGCAAACCATGAGTGGAGGAAAGGCGTGATTTTTTAACACCATTTCTTTGTAGTATTCTTTTAATTTTAAATTGAATTAATTGAAAATGTGTTTCTGCAATAAATACCATATGCTGTAATAATACATATTCTGAAATGAAAAATTATTTTTTATTTAATTGTTACAATCTCTACAATCCTGAGGCCTAAAACTGCAAGAAGGGCAGCCAAGTAAAAGGACAGAGATGCCCGCCACCATACCCAACGCATGTGTTTCTGACACGCAAGTCAGTTCATGTCCAAACATTCACATTGCCTTTAGACAAAAATGTTTGTTTGCATGCATTTTCCAATTTATTTTTCTTTCTGTCATGTAAAGTGAAAATAAGAAGCAGGTTTAACCTGCTGTTTAACATTTTAAGAAAAAAAACTTTTTTTTTGCTGGAGAGCAACCTAGTTAACTAAAACCTGCTTATATATCAGCTCTGGGTGTTGATTCAGGGGGGAATAAACTCAGTTGGGGTGACACACGGTGCCCCACATAGATGGCCACAATTGATATTATTTTGGGGAAAGATCTAAAACAAAACTGCATCATTTAATATAATAAAGTTAGTATTCCTCAAAGGAAATGGTTCCCAAATGGATCTACCTACATCTAAAGAGCTAAGCAAGGAAAATTATTAGGCCAATATTAAATATTAACACACAATCATTAGTTACTAGGACAGAGACAGAGCATAAGGCTGATTTGGCCTGCCAAATGACTACATTAAAAATTAAAGCAAGACACCAGGTCTAAATATATACTGAACTTATTATTATCATCATATGCAGATTCAGACTGTCATGCACAAAGTCCTGTTTATTTTTTCTAGGTCTGCATTTATAATTTATGACTTTCATAGTATTTCAGCAATCTAAACAATGAACTGAAATCATGTACTGCAGCTACTTTGCTTTGAGGATGTTTGCAAAACTGACTTGTATCAGGCTATAGGATAACACTTCTAAAATTCAGAATCAAATTGAGAATGACTTTTACATTACAGTTCCGTTTCTGAATTCTAAAATTCATGTTCAACTCTAATTCTGGTTTAAAAGGCAATGAAATTAATAGGTTTATCTGCCTTACAGACAGGGACAATAATAGAATGAAAGAAACTATTAAAAAAATATTTTATACATTATCAGTGAAAGGATTAGGAACAGCAAGATTTTTTTTAAAAGAAATTAACACTTTTATTCAGCAAGCATGGATTAATCGATTAAAATATTTCTATTTCAATCAAATGCTGTTCTTTTACTGTTCTTTTTACTCATAAAAAAATCTTGAATAAATAAATAACCATAAACCCTGAACTCTAGCATATTTTCACCAATTAATAAAATAACATTCAATATAGAATCAATATAGAAGGCCGCAAGATTCTTATTAATAAATAAATCTGACATTGATGCATTTATATTTTACATATGTATTTATTTATGATAAAGATATAACGATTTGTTTATTTGTTTTATTTTTAATACAGCCAAATTATCGACTATTATCGAATTTTGCCCAACCCTGCAGGATAGTGTGAGGTTAGGAGTCTAATATAGAGTAATATGAAGCTTATGGGTTACTTTCACTTTTATATCATAATCATCCATCTAAAAACATCTTGCATGAAAGGGACGGAGCATTAAGAGAAACCACAGAGAAAAAACAAAGCACTCGCTCATATTTTACCCCCATAATCTCTACCTCCCCCAACAGTTGTACCATTTCCAAGTGGCAATAAAACCCACCAGCATCACTCAATGTAATCCCAACAGAGGGATCCATAACAGCCCTGATGTCAGTAAATGTACAACAGTGTTCTCTTTGGCATCGCCTGCCAGGTTGTATGAGGTCATTTAGTGCAAGTTGTGTAGACGTACCTCACTGACAGGGCATGTTATCTATTTTATTTATTTTCCACATTCCTCTTTATTCTTTTGTCTCTCTGTGCTTCCCTTGCTCTTTTTCTCTTTTGCTGACTTACTCTCATTCATCTTCTGCCTTTTAAAGAGTGCGGCCTCTTCAGCTTCAGAGTTGGACTAACTCGGGCGACTCCTGTGGCTGTGAATATAGTGTTGTGTTGCTAGGAAACGACTGAGATCAGTTAATCTGTGGATAGTGTGTATAGTGTTTGCCCTACCTGCCTGCAGCTCACATGAACCATGAACTCTTGATGACCCCATATATGCATATCAGGAAAAAAACAAACAAAAAAACATGCTGTCTTCTCCCTGTACAGTGATAGAGACCCTGACAATTGCAGATGCATCATATATCTGTACCTTATTGGCTACTGCACAGCAAACAAATCATTTTTCTTAGTATTTTTGTCTTGTTTTCCTGTACAAATATCTTAACATTCTTAAGTCAAGACACATTTACTTGAGAAACAAAATGATTTAACATATAGTCTTGTTTCTGGAAAATGTATTAAAAGTCAGTTATATTTTAAGTAAAAGTAAAAGTAAAAAATGAGGTATATAGGAAAAAAGAACTTAATTTCTAAGGAATTGCCATTGGGAGATATTTGACCTTGTTTTAAGCTAAACTCACAACATATTGGTAATTTTTTAATAGAAAACAACAGACATTATACTGGAAAACATAAGACAAAAATACTAAGTAAGATTTGTATGATTGATTGCAGTGTGGCTAATTATTAGAGGGTTTTTTTAATCAATGGTGGGTTATATTGGCTGATGTTTTGTATTTAATTGTGCATGCTCCCTTTTTGATTACTACATTTTGATTACTTTTAATATTTTATATAAATATTTTATTTATTTAGTTTATTCTTCTCATACTGTGTCACATACAATCATAGTTTTAAACATTAAACTAATATCTGTATTTCATACTAGACATTATGATGTTATGTTGTGATGCCTAAATGCCTAAATTTGTTGTTTATTTAATAATTTATTTGTAATTGTAGTTTTTAGTATTTTACATTTTATGTATACAAAATGGTATAGAATTTAAGCTAAAACTTTTCAATAAGGTTTCATTTGTTAACGTTAAATCCATATAGCATTTAATAATCTAATGTTAATCTCAACATTTATTAATGCATTTGTAAAATCAAACTTGTATCTGTTAACATTAGTTAAAGCACTATGAACTAACGTGAACATTTTTGTTAATTGACATCAACAAAGGTTAAACAAATTAGCAATGCTAATAAATGAGACCTTGTTATAAATAGTTACTGATTAATAATAACAGGTATTTAGAGATTATCAGACAAAACATAATAATTTCTGCTTTATCCAGAATCCAGATTTTGGCCAAAAAAAAAACAAAAAAAACAATATGTGTCCTTGTTGATAAACTCTTCTCGTACAGTATAGTGCAAGCAGTAGTTCTTGATACTGTTCTCAATGTCACTCTTCTGTATTGTTTGCGTTTGTGTTGGATGTTGCTTCTTCTTACTAATACCACCTAATCTAACTAAAGCCCTGTAATCCACTTAAAATGAGGTTATGAGGCTGCTGCTGGATCTGTGAGGATGCTTTTATGAGAATGAGTTTCTGTCTACATGTACTGCTGCGACCTGTGCGTCTCACATTCAGGAAACAAAAACACATCAGAAGGTGACTTCACAATAAATAAATAAATGGTGCATTTTATAGATACATTAATTTAATTGAAAGTCATATATGCTGTAGGGTCTTATAAATATTATCTGTCTGTTAGATGTCCTTATGTCCTACAGATGCATTATGTGGTCGCTCCATATCTCCTCCTTTGGTTTACAGTAAATACACCACCTCACATATTCAAAGTGCTAACACATGCACATGCACACACACAATCACACAGTTCTTCAAATACGCCCTAGTGTAAATCCTCATATTTGCTTAGATCAGAGTTAGCTGCTTATTTGCTCCGTAAATGCAGCGCTCCGGTGAGCTCACCTCCCCTCAGCTGGATCCAGACAGCGAACACTGCATATCTTTTCATAACATAGAAATCATAACCTTATGGGAGCAATCTAACCTGCAAGAAAGTTATTAAAAATCTATTTATATTGTCATGGAAGATTTCTTTCCTCTTTGCCATTTGATATAGACACCTTTTTTAAGAACTGAGATATTTGCTTTACAGTGTCAGTCTTTAAAAGTTCAAAAATCTATCTATCTATCTATCTATCTATCTATCTATCTATCTATCTATCTATCTATCTATCTATCTGTCTGTCTGTCTGTCTGTCTGTCTGTCTGTCTGTCTGTCTGTCTGTCTGTCTGTCTGTCTGTCTATCTATCTATCTGTCTGTCTGTCTGTCTGTCTGTCTGTCTGTCTGTCTGTCTGTCTGTCTGTCTATCTATCTGTCTCTCTGTCTGTCTGTATCTATCTATCTATCTATCTATCTATCTATCTATCTATCTATCTATCTATCTATCTATCTATCTATCTATCTATCTATCTATCTATCTATCTATCTATCTGTCTGTCTGTCTGTCTGTCTGTCTGTCTGTCTGTCTGTCTGTGTCTGTCTGTCTATCTGATGAAACTCTAACTTTCTTGTCATTCAAAGCTATTTAAGCTCATGATGCTTCGCAGCGCGTTGCCTATCTACTGTGCGCGCGAGCTCCTTGTATGGAGCGACACGCGTGATGAAGATCGCGCGCAGATGGGAGGGGGGCGTGTGGTGTGGAAACTGATCCGACACAGCGCTCACAGTCTAAAACAGACTCTTAACGTACTGCCAAACCGGAGAGACACGGAAACGCCCCGCACCGGACTCCCCCTGCCAGTCTCGACATCTCTGGATAAACATCTGAACTAATTCAACAGGGCAAAGGCAGAAGTAGCTGGAGGGACCAAACGCATCTGAGATTTGTTTGTGGAAGTAGCGGCGCTCATGGCGGCAGCTCAGCTGCTTTAGGAGGGTCACTTCAGTGGATTTTAGTGGGAGAAACTCGTCTGTTGGATGTCAGTCAGAAGAATAATGGATGCGCTCAGATTGCCCGCTACTATTCTTCTACTTCTGTCTTTATTCAGCTGTGGAAGCGCTATACAGTTTCCCGACTCCCTTCTGTAAGTAGGCAGCACAAAACTTGCTATTATTGTTATGAATTCTGAGTTGTTGCACTTCTTACAATCAACATTTTTGTTGGCTATAATTGCAAAATGCTTTTAAGTTTTTGCTTTCCAAGAGCGTAAGATAGACTGGCACTCTTCGAGCCACAAGTTTGCGTCTTACTGGACGCGTCTACACAGGAACGCTCGTATTCGCTATTTTGGATACAGTCGTGGTAGATACACATGCGTCAGACGGCGGCCGTTGCGTCGCGTTTCAGTGGCGGCGTGTTAAGTTAAAGGGCTTGTTCAAAAATACATTTTGGAGAATTTCTTTACTATGCAGCGACATTGAATAGTGACTAAACGAAGTTGTCAAGCCTCAAAATAGAACACAGAAGTATCAAAAGGAGTTCATATGACACGTTACAACATTTCATGGAGATAAAATACATGAAACGTGATGAACAGATGACATTTAAGTCGCTTTTTCCGAAAATCTTTATTTTTGGCATGTTCCGTTCGCGACATCCTATTCGTGAATGAATTATTCATTTGAGTCAGATCTTTTAAATGAATCACGTTGATCCAATCCAAAAATCAATCAATCAATCAAGTATATGACTGATCCGGTTCTTAAGTGAAACTCACAGAAAAATAGAATAGCACACACACACACACACACACACACACACACACACACACACACACACACACACACATCTGTGTCCAAAACTGTTACCAGCTAAAAAAAAATTAAATACTGCAGAAGAAAGAAAGTCATACAAGTTTAAAAAGATATGAGGGTGATAAAGTGATACCAAAATTTGTGAGCTGTCCCATAAAATTTTTCATTGAAATTATAAACGGTAAATTGTGTAATCTTTTGAATTCACAACATGTTTTGTGGTTTTATAACACCAGCAATGCTGCTAGTGCCAGACAAGTGGTCATCAAATCCTGATGTGCCACCTGTGTCCTGTGAGTTATTTTTAGTTGAGCAGAGCCTATCACCTGATCATATTATTTCAAACTCAAGCATGTGAAACCCTATCTTTTTTTATCAATCACCATAAGATTATGTAATAAAGCTTACCTTCAGATGCCGTACCTGTCTGCTCTCTTGCGAATGTATCAGAGTTGTTTGACTGTGCTCTCCATCCTGTAGCCTCATTTGCTGGGATTAAACTTGGGTTTTAGTGTGTTTCACAACATCTTTAAACAGATATAGTCCCTTTCTATGACAGATTGGACACAAGAATAGCTCAAAGCGTAGAAGCAATCATCTGTCAAATTCAAGCAATCAGATTCCACTCCTTGCTTGAGATTGGTTGGGGTTGAGACAGAATTTGGTAATATGTAAATCACAGTCTGATGTCCTTAGGCCTGTGTCTGATCTGTGTTGTGAGCTTGTACCTGATCTAACAAGTTAAAGGCAGGGTAAGTGATTTTTCAAAAACATTTTAGAAAACTGAGTCTGGGCCGAGTACCAAAACAAACTTGTAGCCAATCAGCAGTAAGGGGCGTGGCTATGCATGATATGGAGGAGAGAGCGTTCAGTAAACAGCCGAGCCGAGCGACAGAAAGATAGAGATGGCGAATAAAAAACAAAAGAGGAAAATGTCTGTGGAACGATAAGGCAAAAGAAGTAGGACCCGTGTAAATATCGGATCAGCTTTCCAGCGCTGGAGAGAACTCAAGGAGCGGAAAGCCTGCGATAGGAGCCGAGGTTGCTTTGTTTCTTCTTGATAGTTGAGTAACACTGTGTCTACACTGGACGTGCCGTGACGCAACAGCTAAAGTCTGCCTACACTGGATGCGTGTATTTCAGGCGAGAATGTAATTGTTTAAAACTCAAATCTGTGGTTTATTTATAAAAACAGCGCCTATTTGAAAATGTGCTTCGCCGATTTTGGAGACGTGAGCTCCACGTGATCACCGGGCGCTCAGTGCTCATGTATCCCGAAGAGAGGAGCATAACCTCGGCTAGTCTTTCTGACATTTGCTGCTGGCTCTGATGTCTCTGTAGTGGTTAAACATAAGATATAATTAGTTTTGGGTACATCTAACAGGTAATCTTTGATATATTTCATCTGTAAATACAGTGAGGAAGATTGCAGCAGCCAAGGCGAGCTGAAATTTACGAAATTTACGTACTTGGTTGTTTAGACCGCGATGGAAAGGCAGACAGCAACAGGTCTGGGGGAAAAAAAGGTCCTGGGACATATTGTTCCAGGTAATTTCGGTGGAAAAGCGGCTTATATTTCACAGAACTAATCATTGCCTGGGTTGCGTAGGCTACGTATATGTGGGGTGGATCTATCAAAATAGGGGCGAGACCCTTTTGGGGTATAGGGGCGTGTTTGTTTTGGTGATTTCAAATATCAACATTGGCTTCCAGAAATCGCTTATCCATCCTTTAAAGTTAACATAGAATCAAAATCCAGTCTATTTACCTGGTCTTATTAGGAACGAGTTGTTGGTTTATGTTGTTCTAAATAGACAAAATAGTTCTATTCATAGTCTTTTGTCAAAATTTAAAGGGATAGTTCACCCAAAAATGAAAATTCTGTCATCATTTGCTCACCCTCAAGTAGTTCCAAACCTGTATGAATTTCTTTATTCTGCCGAACACAAGGGAAGATATTTTGTAGAAAGTTTGTAACCAAGCTGTTTTGGGGCACCATTGACTTCCATAGTAGGAAAAAAATACTATGGAAGTCAATGGTGCCCCAGAACTGCTCTGTTTCCCACATTCTTCAGAATATCTTCCTTTGTGTTCGGCAGAACAAAGACATTCATACAGGTTTGGAACTACTCAAGGGTTAATAACTTAATTTGTTTCTAAAATGACTTTCCTTTTAGCTGACATCACAACTTCTGGTGCATTCTGGTATCAAACACCCATTTTGTTTTCAAGCAACAATCAAAACCCAACAGATAAATGGATGTTTCAAATTTCATTCCTTCTTGCGTATATCATATTTCACTGAGAAATGTCACATTACATAAGTAAAATGTTTTTTTTCTTTATTGTGGTCCCTTTTCCCTTCTTTCTTGTCACTCTGAGCCCCATTTCCTCCTGATCTGTGTGACTGCATCTTTGTGCCCAAACTCTAACCTCCTAATGCCAGAGCCTGTCTGCTTCAGATGCTCTGACTGCATTCTCCTCCCCAGTCTCCCCGTCCCTTCTTAGTGTCTTGTGGCTTTTGCTGTGCTGTGAGGCAAATGATTAATGTCCTCAGATCTGAGGCTGATGTCACCCGTTCCACCCGAAAGCTTCTCGAGAGAAGCACGAAGCAGGTAGCGCATTTTTGCCATTATTTAGATGTTATGAATTGTCATCTTTGCTTCTGTAATGGTTTGGGACCTGTCATCTTCCTTTTATTTAACTTTCATGACTTTTATGTTAATAAACAAACTTTTAGCTGTAAATGAAGTAAACAGTTTACATGGCTTATTTTGAACTGAATTCATCTGCTTAATATTTTTATGCAAAAAAGTGCCATCATTTACACTACCCTTCAAAAGTTTGGAATTTGTAAGATGCTTTAATGTTTTTGAAAGAAGTCTTTTATGCTCACCAAGGCTGCATTTATTTGATCCAAAATATTGTAAAAACAGCATTATTGTGTTTTTTTAGTCTTCAGTGTCACATGATCCTTTAGAAATGATTCTAATATACTGATTTGATGTTCAAGGCACATTACTTATCATCCATGTAAAAAAAAACAAAAAAACATTTTGATTAACATTTTTGAAACCATGATATATTTTTTTCAGGATTCTTTAACGAGTAGAAAGTTCAAAATAACAACAACAAAAACAAAAAACATAAATGTATTTGCTATAATGTTTGATCAAGATAATGCATAATTGCGAAGTAAAATAATTTCTGTGAAATAAAAAATTACAAACTGCTTATTAAAACTGGTCATTTTTACTAAAAGTGACATAATGAACAATCACTGTGTTATTCAAACTGGCAAATGGTCAAAGAATGCAACCATACTTATTAATGCCTCAGTGCATGCTGGGGAAGAGGATGTTTTGGACTGTACAAAACCATTTTCCTTCTGCAAGCCTTTGAAAAAATGTATGAACTCATTACAAATTATGAAATTAGTAATGAAAGGAAACATATCATTGTAGAATTTTGTCAATGAGATGGATTGCTTCTAAAAGTTCCTGAACATCTTTAACATCATATTTTTTTTTTTACTGCCTGGACTTTGGATCAGGACATTGATGTTGTTTCTCAATAGATGTGATGGATTCTTTCTTTGTCCATCAATCTTGAGCGATGGTTCCCTGTAATGTTTTTTTCTGGACCTGGAGCCTCTTGTTTCAGGTTTTTGGGCCTTTGGGATGACAGTACTGGATCGGTTAGCCTCTCTTCATCTTCAAATCACAGTTCTACAACATTTGCGTCAGTGTCCTCGCCATGTTGCACTTTGACTACAAGCATAATCAAATTTCATGCTTAAGCAGTTCGATACATGGGCCTTTCCTGTTTCTAGCCTTATTCCTCCCGTCTCAGAGTGCAGAATGAGCATTATTTGCCCTTTGGAAATCAGCCGGCTCACAGTCTTTGTAGCTTGGGTTTAACTTTGAACTACGGCTCCAGATCTTTCCAGAAAGAAAGGTTTTGCTAGTACATTAAGTGTTTGTGCTGTGCTGTACTTATGTGTTTAGGGGCAATTTTTTAACACCTTAGTTCAGCAGGAAACCTTTTTGTAGGTATTTGCTGAGCCATTTGAAAACAGCTGGGAGCTATTTTTGTCACTCAAACACTCGAGCAAAGTTAAAGCTCAGTCAAATTCAGAGTGAATGGCAGAGGACCAGAATATCCCCCTGTGTCTTTCCAATTAATATTCTTCTGCAAACTGCACAGGAGTTTATACTTTCTTTCCCCACAAATATATTTACCTATGTCAGTGAAAACATTCACTTGTTCTGTGCCACTTAGTTGATTTGTATAAAGCTAATTATGAATGTCTAACTGTTTTTGGGAGAAAAGTCTGTTTCTATTTATTTAATTGTTATTTTTAAATATTATTTAAAAAATGCTTGATTTCATGATTTATGAATTTAATGAAGCTCTAAAATCACATTTATTTATTTATCAATCAATCAATCAATCATGTATTTTGAATTGAATGAAACTGTAATTGTGAGTAAACTCAAATTTGTTAAATGCATTTATTTATTTTTTACATTTTAATTTAATATTTTATTTTATTATTTTGTCATGTTTTATTTAATTTTATTTTTATAATTGAAAGTTAGAAATACCTTGGATGACTAAAGGGAGTTTTAGACTTAGACAGGTTTAGACAAATTTGTCCCCAGAGTACAGCTAAAGTAAACCCACACAGCAGAAGTCTTCCCGTTCCCATGCCCACATATAATATGTTGAGTCTAATTTTGTTTTCATGGTCATAATTGAATGTTTTCAGATGATTTTAGTAGTACAACAAAATGTTGAATCTATCAAATTATGCTTGATGTTTTAAAGAATGAACTGCAAACATAAAACAAATAGAAAAATGTAATGCTAATGGATGAAAGTTCTTTGTTTCCGCTCTGAGACATCAGGCCACATTTAGGACCCCCCCCCCCCCCCCCCCCCCCCCCAATCTTCCCCCAACAGAATTCCTCAACAAGCTAACTGGAAATTTTGTGAACTGCTTACAGCTGTTTGAATGCCAACCAAGTCCTGTAGAAGAAGCACGTCTGCTCTCCACCCCTAATATTACTATGAATGTACAGTGCAGAGCTCCACAGGTGACAGCACATATGCATTTACAGAGAGTGTGCTGCTGTTTCTGAGTGTATGGAAACTTGTCTGCGGGCTCATATCTCAGAATGCTTCCTAATGTGTGCTAAAGATACTCTAAATAACTGATCAGTGGTTTCCTCAGGCTATTTGTGAGAGCTTGTGGCTTTAAAAATAGGCAGCAAGATTGTGTATTGATTTCCTGCAGCTCATAAGTATTGTATTATAAATATTATTAGTGTTTATTCTATATATACACTACCGTTCACAAGTTTTGTTTAATTAATACTTATATTCAGCAAGGATGCATTGATCAAATATACATTGTTGCCAAAAATTATATTTCAAACAAATATGCTGTTATTTAAACTTTCTATTTTCCACAAAAATCTTATACATTTCTTATAGGATCATGAGTAATGCCAATACAGGAATACATTACATTTTAAAATATATTAAAATAGAAAACACTTACTTCAAGTTGGAATGATATTTCATAATGTTGCTGTTTTTACAGCATTCGTATAAAAAAGCAGCCTGGATGAAACCTATTTCAAAAACATTATATGTTATATATTAGATCATATGTTATATCTTAGTAGAAGATTCAGCAGTGACTATTTATTTATTTAGGTTCTCAGTCTATGTCTGTATCAGAATTAGTGTTGTAATATAAGAAGTTATCAGTCACATGACATTTACGACTCAGGTGATTGGCTCAAAAAAAATTTTTGAACTGAGACCCAAAAATGACAGGGTAAAGATCTTGTACTTCAGGGCCAAACAACTGCCATTGAAATGATTTTTGCTTTTTATTTTTTGGCAGAATGATTACCATTTGTATAATCACAGTTTTACTTCAAATACTAATTTGGGGTTACCATATTTTAGCTATATTAACCATTGTTTTTTGGTTTTAGTTGTAGCAAAATCATAGTTAATTTTCGTAAGTGAGGTGCACAGATTGATATCAATTTGACATTTTCCCCCACAAGGCTAATTTCATTGTTAATGACACTGACGCAGGAGAAGCTGTACAAAGTCCATAACAGACAGTGAGGGAGAGATGTGTGTGTGAATTTAGCAATTGGAGGGTAACAGTGGTTGAAGACAAAACAAGAATATTTAAGATGAGAATAGCTCAAGCAATGAAAGTTGAAAGGGTAGCAAATGAAAAAGATGATCCGAAACGATCATAACGAATTCCCAAAAGCATTTTTTTGGGCTGTCAGGTTGATATAATGGTACATGTGTAAAAGTACATGTCATGTATGTTACCATGGTTACTGTTTAGGGTTGAGGTTAAGTTTAGTTTAGGTTAGAATACGATATGTTAACTTGCATTGGTGAACTTAAGATACCCTGGGCTTAACATACATGTGCATCTAAGACGTGTGCTATAGTGAGACAGACAGATGTCCTGACCATGAGTGAAGGAAGGTGAAAAAGAGGGACAGAAAGGAGGAGAGATGTATTTGTGGAGACAGCCACGCTTGCCAGAGGAGATTACTAATGTGTAAAGAAACCCTACACTCTCCTTGATGGACTCACTCACGCACACACACACTCTCGGCCCGCTCTCTCGCTGGATGCACAAAGAGCATATTTAGATTTTGGTCTCACATTTTGCAATTCATTCTGACATAAATCAGTTTTAATCAGAAATTTCAATATCAGCACCTAAGGGAAGCTCAGTCCCGGGGGAGAAAGATGCAAATTTTACAAGCATAAACAAAAATATGTATGTATATATATATATATATATATATATATATATATATATATATATATATATATATATATTCACAAAGTCTGACCTTAAAGAGATGTAAATTATACTCAAACATGTAAATTCTGTCATTAATTACTCACCCTCAGTGTTGTTTCTTCAAGTCTTATGTTCTTCTTTGAAACACAAATGAAATTTTGTGTAAAGCCAGAGAGATTTCTGTCTTCCCATGAAAATCAATTCCACCAAATTTTTTAAGCTTCAAAAAGTTCATAAAGATATTTTAAAAGTAATCCATATCATACCAGATACACAATCATTTTATATTATTAACAGGTTTATTTTAGGCTTTTAGTCACATATTGTTAACTTTGTCTTTATGAACTTTCTGAAGCTTTAAAGTTTTGGTGGAATGACTTCCAATCTCTCATGTTTTATTAATAATATCTTAATCTGTGTTTCAAAAATGATAATCGAATTTTCATTTTTGTCTGAACTATTTCTTTAAAGATATAGTTCACCCAAAATGGATGCTTTGTCATCATATCATCACCCTAATTTTGTTCCTGAACCAAAGAATGTCCAAGGTGCTCTTTATCATGAATTGAAAGTTGAAGGTGAACTTTGACAGCTTAAATTTTCATCTATTCATGACACATACAGTATCAACAGAATCCCTTCAGAAGACTTGGAATATAGTGCATGGACCACTTTTATGATATATTTATGCTGTTTTTCTTCTTTTTTGAGCTTTACCTCATATACAACAATTGCAACGCGTGAAATCAACGCACCTTCAATGATGCTTATTAAGGAAATGTCGGGGTGTAAACGTTTTGAACAGGATGATGATGTTGTTTATTTAATTTAAATGTCATACATTTTTTCATTCTGTACTGCCCTTCAGAATCTACATATACTATCTTGCGAAAGTATTCATACCCCTTCATTTTTTCACGTTTTGTTTTGCCTTATGTTAAACTGCTTTAAATACTTTTTTCCACATCAATCTACACTCCATACACCATAATCGTAAAGCAAAAAACAGGTTTTTAAAACTGCAGTCCATAACTTTTTTTGGTTAAAAATGATCCGAAATCAATATTTGAGCAAGTACATAACCAGCCAGTGTTCAAAACTATTGCCTTACTTTAGCCCAATTCACAACGGTTATTTTATAATAATGTTTTCTAATCTGAGTGGTATGGGTAGGTTTTTGCGGGAAATTCGAGCATGGCACTGCGTCATTACGTCACATCTGTAAACATAAAGAAGTTGTCCCGGCTACTAGGCTATCGCATGTGAGGATCCTGCAGGTGGAGGATCATTTATAGCCTTTTCTCACAGCAGAATAATTAAATGTATAATTTTGATGATTGTAATCCAGAAAGGATTATGTGTTTATGAAACACACGTGAATGAAATTTTATTATATTCCAGTTTTAAATGCTTCTGATTACAGATAGCCTGGGATTACACAAGATTTGTTTTTTTTTTAAAAGAAAACCAGTTCGATGGGAGCATAGTTTGCTTTTTGGGTTAAAAGAATTTCTTAATATGAAATTTGAATGGCATGACAATTATATTTGATTTACAGATTGAAATCCACATGCTAATACACACTATACTCATAGTCACCCAATGCTGATGTTGTTAACATGAATAATTTGAGAATAAAGTATAACAATAATAATACTTTGCACTGTTTGATGTGATATGAGCTAACCGATCTTTAGATTTAATCACCATTGGTAGCGCGATTTGCTTTGTTCCTCAGTTGAGCAGAACCAATGTGGCAGACTTGTTACTTACTTGTTCAGATGGCAATATATGGTGAAAATTCTTATTTGGGTCATATTTCCAAGAAATAGACTAGAATCTGTGATTGCAAAGTACAGTAAACATCCACACCGGTCCGGTGATTGACATCTACATATTCACCTCAAAACATTAGATTCATCCATGCTGGAGCCGTACTGACTCACAACCCCACGCAAGCAAGATAATTCTGCAAGCAGCTGCAATTCCAGGTTTTCAAACAGAGATGGCGACAAAGAGACAAAACTTATGGACTGCAGCTTTAACATCTTTGCAAATTTATTAAAAAATAAAAAACTTAAATGATTCCATTGCATAAGTATTCATACCCTTATCTGAGACAGTTGAAATGTAGCTCAGGATCATTCATATTGCTTGTAGATGTTACTACACTTCGAGTGACGTTAACCTGTGGCAAATTCAATTTAATGGGTATGATTTGGAAAGGCACACACATCTTAATAAAAGGTTTAATAGCTGAATGCATATCAGAGCAAAGAATAAGCCCTGGGGTCAAAAGAACTGTCTGCAGAACTCAGAAACAGGTTTGCGTCAAGCCACACTTGGGAAGAGTTCAGAAAAAAATTCTGCTTCACAGAAGCATATAGTCTCTGTTACTCTTATGTAGAATATCAGAGACTGAATCAGACAAATTTAAGATGCATCAGAACATTGAAACCTGAGGAGCTGGAATTCAGAGAGGTCCCAAGAAAACAGGACAACGTCGTAAATCAGATTCCTAGCTCCAACTAGTCTGAAGCAAGCAAACTAACCAGCAAGCCTCTTTCACAGAACAGCTTACAACCTTGAGACAAAAGAACACTTATTGATAATTCCAATTCAGGAAGGAGACCGTCAAATTTGGGGCAAGTAATCAAGACTGATGGTCAAAGAGATGGCTATCACATGGGTTCCACGCTGGAAAACCACGAGCTACAGACTTGCTTAGATTGGCTACTAGGGGTCGACCGATTATCGACCTGGCCGATTATTGGCACCGATATTAAGCATTTTTATGATAATCGGCATCGGTCATTATCAAAACCGATGTGCCGATAAAATTATTTAATTTTGAAACGCGCTATTTGGCTCTGATGCAGCCTGTCGGAACTCACCACTCTGTGGCCTAGAGCAGTCTCCGCCCACCGCGCATCTGATTTGTTGAGAGTCAGGAGTCCGACCAATCAACGTGGAAGACTAAAGGCACTCTCACACCAAAAGCGCTTGCTAACTGGTGCTGCTTCATCACGCATCAGTTCTCTCTCAAAGGCAGCAGCAGACCTTGCACAAGTTGCAATAAATTACAATCCACTAACTTACACTGAAGTTGTAAAAACCTCAATTTTATCTATTTATGGTTTCCGAGATGGGGGAAACGCAGGGGGAATCGCGGAATCCAGTCATATGGAATTTACTGTATAACGCGGAGTCACGGAATTAGTCAAAGTTTGGATGAATTAATCAAAAGTAGGTCAGTACACTTAAATCGACTCATGATATGGACTATCTGTAAACATTAAACTGCAAAAAGACTATTTAAATATGAATTCTGCATGTTCGGCGTGTCTCTGTATATGTGAAAGGCACAGACGCGCGGTTTTTACACACACACACACACACACACACACTGAAGTGCGCGACGCTCGCGGTGTTTTCCGCATCTGCCATGTCACTAAATGAGGACATAAATACATGCACATCATCCCCAGAACTGCTCCGAGAGTTACTTCATGAGCATTTGACTGTTTCGTTTGAGTAAAATGATCGTCATATCATAAATAGGCTACAGAAACTTAAGAGGTCCTCATGGCAACCCGTCAAAATAAAAGTTTGGTTTATTTACTAATGCTACTACAATTATTACAACTTTTGTTTAAAAGAACAATCACACAATACGCTATTTCTTACATGTTTTAATTTATAGTAAACACATTTGTTTGCCAAAAAATAGAGTTCAACTCTCATTTGATTAAAAGATAAATTAAATTAATGTTTTATGCCTTCATTTGCACTGCTCTGTAAATGAAAACTAATGGAAATTACTGTCACATAGGCCAAGACTAAGATACTGTCACATAGGCCAAGATTAAGTTACTGTCACATAGGCCAAGATTATGATGACGGAAATTGGGACATTTCAATAGGCTATTGAACCAAGTGAGCCTATAACAGGCTATTAGTGTTATAGTTTCATTAAAATAGTTGCGGTCTTCTTCGCAACTTCTACAATGGAGCTATAAAAGACAATTAAATTATTTACACATATTATATACATTGCGCTTTTTAAATTAATCAGCTGATGTGCATTAGATGATGAATTGAATAGTCACCTCTTGTAGGTTATGATTTAGTCAACCGAAAATAATTAATGAAGAATTATGAGAGGTTATGCTATTACACATACATTTCTAACATGTAAATTATTGAAGCCAAATACTTACATTTCCCCAAGTTGTTTAGCTTTAGTATTTAGTATTCATAGGCTTAATCATGAAGCATGCAGTGGCCCCACTTTTAACTCTCTCTTTATTTATTACCCTTATTGTAGATGGATGCATGGGGGAAGACAAGAGTAAGAAGTGCAACCAACACTAGGGAAGGCCGTTTTTGTCAGAGCCCTTGTTATTCTTAATTTTGACATTCATTTTCATTTTTACACCAGACATATATATCGGTTCAATATATCGGTTATCGGTCTACTTGGTCTGTAATAATCGGTATCGGCATTGGTCCTGAAAAACACATATCGGTCGACCCCTATTGGCTACCCCCACACATAGAAGACAAAGAACCCGACTGAAATTCCTTGGTTCACAAAGACTGTCTGCTTCCATATGCACCTAAAATCATCTTAAAAGACTTTCATTTTCAATTTTTAATGAAACTAATCATTTCTATGCATAACGGCATATTATGTATGTAACCCAGACATTTGACTATCCTTGTTTTAATCACTCATTGTGTATGTCTTGCTTTTAATAAGTATTGAATAGCTTAAGCCTTAAAGGGTAATATTCATGTTTGGTATGTATGAGTTTGAAAATTCATGCTTTAAATGTTTCTTCCAATTAATTCTTTGTAAAATGTATCATATTCTGGTTATAGAAATCACATTCAAAAGTATGCTTTGCAAGAGCTTGTAAAGATCCGACATGTGACTGACCATTTAACATGTTGATTTATTGATGGGGTGGAAAAACAAAGCAATACCCCGAGCAAGGACAGTATCTAATTGGTCAAGACGTCCAGATAGGACGGTCTGAAAGCCAAGATTAAAAACTCCATCAAACTCTCTCTTGGTCCTCTCCCTTCTCCTCTTCTTCTCTTTTGCCACCGCGTTTTGACGCTGCATTTTGAGCGTGCTCTCGCCCACGTCCCAGCTGCTACCACAATGAGAAGAAAACCAACCCAGTCTCGTTACATCCTTTTATTCTTTTACTTTAATTTATTTTCTTTTCCATTGTGAGTTTCGTGTACTCAGTTAAGTTTTGCCGCCACGCCTCGTCTCCGACTCGAGTCTGTGACCGCCTCAAAACTTCTATCAGCCACAACTCCATCGGCTTCCCAAGACGTCACTTCAACGACTATTGAACTCTCAACCAATCAGACACTTTGGGGAACCCCTTTCCTGCAACCGACAAAAGGGATTCCCTTAGCAAATCAAACAAGTACTTCCAGATTCTAACTGAATCGGTGCAGTTAATATAAATTTTAGCCTCATTGAGAAACTCAAAGCGAGGGTTAAATAAGTGATTGATGGTTGTGTTCAGGTCTATGCAATTGAACATATTGCTGTAAACTTGGGATTTCACATTTTCGTTCTCTTAAACATCCTTTCCTCACTTTCTCTCTTTCTGCAACGTGTGAATGTGTGAATGCTTGTGTTCATGTGTTAGATTAGTTTATGTCTTAGGTTTATATAAATAAAATCTTATTTATATTGAAAAGAGAAGTATATTGTGTTTTCTGCTCACAAGTTAATGTCTTAATCTGCCGATCTTGTTACTGTGCTATTTAATAGTGTTGTCACTATATTTTGGATTTTAATATCCAGTGCAGTGTTTGTTATACGGCTGGTTCAGTGAATTGAACAGTGAGTCTGTTCAAAATTCCCTATAAAATCATAAATGATTCCCTTTGAGCTAAATTAAACTATTTCTTTAAATTACATATTAATATTATGCTTTTATTACGTTACACTTAATGGAAGAAGTTTGAAACATCCAGGACTCTTCCTAGAGCTGGCCTCCTGGCCAAACTGAGCAATTGATGGAGATGAGCTTTGGTTAGAGTGGTGACCAAGAAACTATGATCACTCTAGTTGAGCTCCATGGTCATATGTGGAGATAGGAGGAATCTACTGAAGGACAAACATCACTGCAACACTCCACCAATCTGTGGTTTATGGCAGTGTGGCAAGACTCAATCCTCTCTTCAGTTGAGACATGAAAACACACTTGGAATTTACAAAAAAAAGCACCTGAAGGACCCTTAGACTGTTAGAAACAATATTCTCTGGTCGGATGAACCTCAATTCCAAGCATCATGTTTGAAGGAAACCAGGCACTGCTCATCACCTGCAGCGTACCATCCCAAGAGTAAAGTGTGCTGGTAGCAGCCTCATGCTGTGGGCTTTTTCAGCAGCAGGGACTGAGGTACATATCAGAGTAGAAGAAAAGCTCAACGTACCAAAATATTGAAATAGCCTTAATGAAAACCCACTCCAGAGCATTCAGAAACTCAAACTGGGCAGAAGGTTCACCTTCCAACAGGACAATGAATCTGAACACACAGCAAGAGTGGCTTATAGACATCTATGTGAATGTCCTTGAGTGGCCCAGCCACAGCCTGAGATTGAACCCACTCAAATATTTCTGGAGAAACCTGAAAATGTGCGTCTGCCCCATCCAACCTGACAGAGCATGAGAGGTGAACAGCGGAGGTGAAGAATGGCAGATAATTGCCAAATGCTGATGAGCAAAGCTTGTCACATCAAACAAAAAAAGACTTGAGACTGTAAAGGTACTTCTGCTAATTATATAGTTATGGGTATGAATACTCATGCAATGTACTTATTTCAGTTTTTTTATTTTTAATACATTTATGAAGTTGTGGCAATTCTGTTTTTGTTTTGTCAATATGATGTATGGAGTGTAGATTGATGTGGAATAAAAAGTAATTTAAAGCAGTTTAATATAAGGCATCAACATAACAAAACGTGAAAAAATGAAGGGCTATGAATACTTTCGCAAGGCACTGTATACTCTGATCAACCTGTTCAAAAAGTGGGATGTGTTCAATAAAGACATGACAGATTCTAATTGTTTTTTGTGCTGTTAGCTTACGTTTGCCAATACTTGTGACTTTGAAAATCAGAAGACATTTTATGACCAATTAATGTAGAAAACCAATGGGTTCCAATGGCTTCACATTCTTTGTCTTGGCACTATATCTCTTTGTGTGCATGAAATGAGTGCCTGAAAGCACGGCTATGTGGGCTGGCTTCGTTTCAACCGTTTCTAATAATACAACAGTCTGTATTAGGAGAACATCCCTGGTCGTTCACAATGCCACTGTGACTTTGTCTGACTGCAGCCCCTCCTACCTTGGCACAGCGGGAACGAGAGCTGCGTAAGTCATGCTGATGGTACTGTGCTGAATATAGCGGGCACACAGAATTTGGGTTGCAGGTGGGTCACAGTGACAGTCCCATTGAACATTCTCCAGTGTTAACAGAGCATGCAAATGCAGCACACTAGGTTTCCTCAGTTAATGTGAGTTCCTAAGAACATGGTCTTATAAAGTCCTTATAAATAGTCCTGCTCAGATCACTTGCTGGTAATGAATGAGTTAATATGAAATATTCATATGCAGCGTTAATTAAATTTGAGAAAATTGTGAAAATGCCAAATGATTCCTTTTGTCATTGCAATTTTTCAGAGGGTTTACCTGACTCACATTCTCTCTCTCTTTCACACATCTTCGGAACACAATTTAAGATATTTTTGACCCTGCATAGATAGCAATGCAACTACCACAGTCAAGGCCCAGAAAGGCAGTAAGGACATTGTTAGTTCATGTGACATCAGTGGTTCAACCTTAATTTTATGAAGCTACAAGAATATTTTTGTGTGCAAATAATTACTATTTTAACATTGTGATTACTACGTTTCTGAGCCTTGAATGTCTTAGTTGCGTTGCTGTCTATGCAGGAGCAAAAATATCTTAATTTGTGTTCCAATGATGAATGAGGGTCAAACACGTTTGGAACGACATGAGGGTGAGTAAATAATGAAAGAATTTTCAGCCCGATCTCACAGCAATTCGTACATATTTTATGAGGTGGCTAATTCGTACAACCTCACTCGTACAAATTCATACGATTTTTGCTAAATTGTTAGTATTTTACGAGTTGCCAATTCGTATGAATTTGTACGAATTACCTACACCTAACCCCGCCCTTAAACCTACCCGTCACTGGGGGTTTAGACAAATCGTACAAAATCGTACGAGTGGCCACCTCGTAAAATACGTATGAATTGCTGTGAGGTAGCGTTGGAATATTCTTTTTGGTTAAACAATCCTTTTAAGAAATTATTTTTATTTTATGGTACTTTTTTCAGTCGCTAATCTAGTTAATCAGTGTCATTGTATAGTTCATGAATTAAATTAACTGTATTAAACGTCAATGTATTTCTTAATTTGAAAAGTGATTTATTAATTTATTATTTAATAGCACATTGATTTGTTTACCTTTTTAAAAAATAATACAATATGGAAACAAAGTGTGTACATAAATGTGTGCATATATAAATATTCATAACAAATGAATGATGACTCTGAAGAAGAAATCTGTAAAAAAAATCTGAATTTATCTTCAAAATTCTGTCATCGTTTAGGCGACTCACTCGCTCCAATTCCAGCTGTTTGGTTACTGTGATAATTTCCTCCTTAGCTATTTCATACTAGAAATTCCATGGTTAACTGGAAAGTAGAAGTGTTTAGGAACAGCAGACCATGTAAAGTCACAGAGCGGGATCATAGAATCATATGGTGCGCAGAAATCGCCCCCACACTCTAGTTGATACCCGATAGTTGAAGATTTCCTAACTTCCACTGGCATTAAAATAAGCACAAAACTTCCTGCTTTGTGAAATGGATTTCCATGACCGAGCAGCTTCATGCAAGCCTCACATCACCACAATGCCAAGCACCGGATGGAGTGGTGTAAAGTATGCTGCCACTGGACTCTGGAGTAGTGAAAAAGTGTTCTGTTATAGTTCTCTGTTTGGCAGTTAATGGGTGAGTCTGGGTTTGGCAGATGCCAGGAGAATGTTACCCATCTGACTGCATTGTGCCAACTGTAAAGTTTATTGAGTGAAGAATAATAATATGGGGTTGTTTCTCAAGGTTGGGCAGGGCGCCTCACATCCAACGAAGGGAAATCCTAATGCATCAACCTACCGAGACATTGTGGACAATGCTATGCTTCTAATTTGTGGGAACAGTTGGAAATTCCAGCATGTATTAACGTCTATGTATTTAGACTGCATTGTATTTAGAATGCCATTAAAGTCCCTTTTGGTGTAATGGACAGGTGTGTGTCTCTATTTTACTCATCCTCAATTAAGCGTAGCGTTAATTCTGGCAGGTCACGTGAGTCAAGCTTGCATCAGCTGACTCTCAGCTGATCACATCTACCTATAGGGATACGACACCTATCGCGGCATTCCTATATAAGTGCTGTTCAGTATTAGTCAGTAGCTTGCTTGCTCGAGAGCAGATTACCCTCCTCCATCCCAACTCCTCCTTTCGCCACAGTCATTCCTGTTGATTCAGATTCCCTAATCTTGAATAATGTGTTATACTAAATATAATTAAGTGCATTAATGATATCTGCTTGGTTCTGTTCCGTTAACCCTTTGGGGGGTTATTATTATTGCTGCTCTCCCTGCTCATTCATGACAGGCTGCATGGATGGAGAGGGAGTTTTTGCCCAGAACAGAACCATACCACCAAACCAAACTGTATGCTAAGTGTCTATCATTGACGATAGTGGTCCTGATAGAATTAGATGGATACAGTGTGTGTTGTGTGTTGAGCCCATTGGTTGGTTAGCTTTTGTTCCCAAAATGCATTTTACTGTGATTGGCTTTTGTCACTAAATGTCCCTGTATTTTTGTTCCACCTGATGATGATTATTCTGTACTTGAACCAGCAGCACCTGTTGATCTGTGACCTTAATTTGTGGAGACCTTTGATGATTGAGGGGATCATTAAGAGGCCATTTAGCTCAGATTTTAACAACTCACATGGTTCCAGACAGCTGGTCATGCAATGACATTGTGGCATAAAATGGAGCGTGTTCATTCTTTCCTGTCTTTGCTAAACTATTTTAACAGATTCTAAATTGGTTCACAGTTTACAGTTGCAACATTCTCTAAAGGTCAGAACTGTTAAAACTATTTTTACAATGAGTTGTTACCATTTAGTGTTCTAAATATTAAAGTTATTGTCATATAAAGTCATATATTTTCAAAGTATTGGAGACGTGTAGGTCTAATGTGGCTCTGAACATAGAAACAGCACTCACTTCCTCAGGGAGTATAGTTAAAATAGAGAAAGAGGGCAAGAGGGTAAGAGAGAGAGAGCTTGTGTTTTGTGTGGTACAGTCTAAACCTTATATGTTAGCAGGTCCAGACACTTTTTTTTCTCTCATCCATCATATATAAAAGGATTTATGTATATATACCATTCAAAAGTCTGAAATTTGAATTATTTTGAATTTTCTATTCATCAAGGAAAAAAGTATCACTGTTACTACAAAATTAAGCAGCATACTGGTTTTTAGATTGATAAAACACTCTTAAAAATAAAGTGCTTCAAAAGGTTCTTCAAGCGATACCATAGAAGAACCATTTTTGGTTCCACAAAGAACAATTCAGTCAAAGGTTCTTTAAAGAACCATCTCTTTCTTATATTTTTAAATTCTGAAGAACCTTCTTTCGCCACAAAGAACCTTTTGTGAAACAGAAATGTTCTTCAGATGTTAAAGGTTCTTTATGGAACCATTTAGACAAAAAGGTTCTTCTATGGCATAGTGAAGCACCTTTATTTTTAAGAGTGTAAATTAGAAATGTTTCTTAATCAGCGTATTAGTGTGGGCCAGAAAGGTTTGCACAAGGTTTTTTTCACTTTCTCTTTCCTCTACTAAAGTAAATAGAGTTCCCGGTGAGCAGAGTTCACAGAACTGATTGTTTCAAATTGTTTCCTAATGTAATTCATGAATATGCATTGTACTGATTGTGAGTATGCAATTTTACAAGGAAATTAAGTCTGAAGTCTTGAATGAGTCAAAGCGTTTCATAAACTATTTACAGTACATAATGTTTTACAGCTCGCTGGGTCGCCCCTGCCCCCAGCTTCCCTTTCCAGAGGACTTGGAGGGGGGAGGGAACGAATGGGATCTTATCTCAATTTTCCATTCACTGCTCCAAGTTTCCATCCCTCTTTTTTTCACCACATCCATTTTCCCCCAAGCTGTATAGCTGTATAGCGCTATACTTAGCATGTATGTGCTCTGTTTTTATGGCTACTGTTGTGGTTATGATCATACTGCTGTTGTAATCCCATGAAGAGAGTTTCAATCGAATTTCATCAGCTAAACTAAAAGGGGCTGGCGGCCTTTTCCTGTCTTCATACGCTGTTGAATGAGCTACATTCTGGCACTCTTGATCCATAACAATGATTAGTTTCGATGAATCATCTCACCAGAAGGGATCAGAGAGAGGAATTGATTTGGCATAAGGCTTGTTTGGGTTTGAGCTGTTCATTTTTGTGCATAAATTAGTATTATTTTTTTAATCTCTGGACAGAAGAAGATTTAGCTGATGTTACAGATGCAGATTCCATTGTCAAGTTGTTAGCTATGAGCAATATAGAGTCACTTTTCAATCAGATACAACATACTATCAAAATAGTTCTACTGTTTTTTTTTTCCCTGAAGATATTATGGATAATTATAGGCTATAGCTGAAAATTATTATATTTCTGTTTTTATTTATCATTTATTATTTGTTATTCAAACTTTAAAATGCATATATAATTAATAATTTAATTGATATATTTATTTCACCCTCAGCTGACCCTGTAATAAGAGCTATCAGCGAAACAGATCTGGCCAACACATATTTGCATTTGGAGAAAATCAAAGGTTTCTATATACAGTGTGTTTTTGCAGCATTGAGCAATGTCACAGACATGTTGATTTCTTGAATACAATGGCTAGTCAGAGGTGTTTAAGTCAGAATCCACTGACCATTCAAAACACCAAAGTTTTTGTTCAAAGCTTAGGTTTCAGTGTTGACACGATATAAGAGATTAATTGTGTAGTCTTGAGTGCTTGATTATAATGGAGCTGTGTGAGAAACTTTAACTATAAATGACACAGGCTGATAGGTCTGCTAGTAGTCAGATTATTATCTACACACCACAGATGATTGATTTCCGTCACATGAACAGCCAATGAGCTTGCTGCTTAACATTCAAATACTTGACCAATGTTCGCTGTAGCAGTTTGCAGCACGCTTTCAGAAACCCTTCACCTTCCCCAGCTCCACCTGTATAGATCTGCCATGTTATATGTGTTGCAGCAGTATACATTACATGCTCACAAAAGCATGTCTGTGGATGCATTGGAAGTTTTTTGCAACTGCAGAAGCATGGCAGATCTATTCCGCCAAGACCAACTTCATTAACATTGCCATGTATATTACCATGCTAATCTTTCTAAGAGTTGTCATGACAGAACTAAAACGAGTGACAGATTTTTGGTGATTAAAAAGGGAGCGCTCTTTGCGTTCATTCTAGGTTATATGTAATCCATTCAAAATTTGAATTTAACTTTCAGAATTGCAATGGTTGACAGTCATAATAATTGCAATTTTTGACATAGTGATAGCAATAGGTGGGACCAATGTAAAAATCATGTTCTGGGGCATGAGCTTAAAGGGACGGGGACTTTAGCCTACAGTGACTCAACATTTGTAGTTGTTGTTCAGGAAACCGACACTTAATGGTAAACCACTTACTTCAGAAAGACTGTGATGCACACTGGATAACAAGCACCATGCCATCATATTCTCTTATTCTCCCGACATTCCAAAATCTAATCTCCAAATCTAATCACAAAACGGGCACCAGGTTCAGTTCAAGAATGAAAAAAATGGGCGTTGATGAGTTTTGCTGTAAAAGCAACACAAGCTGAAAGGGTAAGGACAATCTATAATATCTCTTTATATGAAAAATAGACTTTATTCAGTCCACAGAAAGACTCTTCCAGCCTAGGGTGAAGTCATTATATATGTTAAAAATGATGTGAATTTGATTTAAATCTGCAGTACCGCTGCATGACAAAACAAATACTTCTTACTCGAGAGAGGTCAAATGAAGTGTCAGTCATTGAACTGCCAGTAGCGAATGAAATGTTGGGGTGGCACTCGAGGTGGCCAATCAGATGTCAAATGTTCCACCTCTGCATAAGTTCTTTCTGTCATTCAATCTGTTTTTAAAAAATCTGATTTAAAACGCCGTGTAAACACACACTGTGTAAACATTCCATGTCCATTATTGTGAAACTCAGATCACAGCGTCCTCTATCCTCCTGTTGTTAACGTCGTTGTTCTTTGTTTTTGTTGTTGAACGCCACGCACAAATGACGTCACTGTCGACCGGCTTGCGTCACTTCCGAGTACCCACTGTCGGTGCAAATACAACCCTTTAAATGGTACTAGGAAATAGTTTGCGCAAAATCATCCCAGTACTTTAGTACTGTACTTTTAGTTCTGAAACTAAAGCGGTGCGAAAGGGGCTAATATGCTCATACCAGTCTTGCCTTAAGCTGAGGCCTCTGGTGGTTGGCCCTCATGGCTAAATATACTGCCTTTCCTCACGTGGTTCTTCTTCTCAGATTACACAGTTTTTTTTTTGTTTTTTTTTAAATGTTCCCACTAGAGCTGGCCAAATTCATCACCCTCTAGCAAAAGGGAATTTTCAGCAGCCCTTGTTTTGTGTGTATGGTGGTTTGTGTTTTATGCTGCGGGACATCTTGCATATATTCAGTGCGCTCTGCAGCCGAGGCTTTGAGTCACACTGATAAGATTCATAGTGGTGGTGACAGGATAAGGACCTTGGTACGGATTCACTTACATGACACCCATATCCCACCCTTTACACCTCTCTAGCTCTCCCTCTGCCCCACACTCGTTCTGCTGTGCTTTAACGGGCTCCTATAGTGCTATAGTGCCCTTAGATGGAGGCGCAATGCATGTTGTCTGCTCAACAGTTTTAGATTTATGTTGAGTATTTAAAACAGCAGGTGGCTGGTCAGCAGTGCTGGGCGGGGTTAAAAAATGTTTAATCATTGATTTTATATGTATCCCCCTTCATGTCATAATAAATTAAGAATGACATAATTTAATGATATTGTTGGTCAGCCTAAAAAAAAAGTTTTGCCATTTACTCACTATCATGATATTCCAAATCCATATAGCATGCCACATAAGCCATATAATCTAAATAAAATGCTACAAAACTGACAAAAAGCACCTTTAATATGACTTGTGTGCTCTAATAACAGGATTCCTGCACGTCTTTAAAAGGTCTTAATTAGTACTTCCACAAATTAAAACCGGTATAAAGGTTATAATCAGAACAGAAGGCCTTAAATTCATTAAATTCATGGCATTAAATGTTGCATGCACTGCATAAATGAACATTTTCCTTAGTATTTTTGTCTTGTTTTCCAATACAAATAACCTTAAATCAAGAGACAGTTCTTTGGGATGCAAAATGAAGATGTAAAGTCTTGTTTTATGAGACATTTAACTAAATTAATTGAGTTTATGTGGGGAATGAAAGCTTGTTTTCTCTTTGAATTCAGTAGATTTTTCTGAGCCCATTGGCAGATATTTGCCCTTTATTGAATAAGAAACGCCATTACACTCCTTCACTTTGATCATTTTCACAGAAAACAAGACTTATGTCATTTTTCTTCTCAAGTCAATGTATCTTGATTTAAGATTTAGACATTTACGCTGGACAGCAAGATAAAAATGCTGATGAACTACATCAATTTTTGCAGTGTGATCAGAAGGTACAGTAAAAGCAATGAATTTGATATAACAAACTGATATTTAGTGATTATAAAAGGAGCACTCTTTGCATGCTTTCTAGGTTATATATATTTTTCATGATGCTAAGAGGACGAGCAGCCACATGGTGCAAAGCCATCCACATATAAATATGCGATTCACACACAAAATAGCAATAATTGCCTAGTGCCACCCTGGACCCCTCTCTGGCTCCGCCACTGTATTTTTCTTGCGCTTGAACCGATAAATACACACAAAATTACGTGTTTATGTCTTAAGTGAAGTAAATGTAAACAGAAAGAAATTGGATATGCATTACTGTATTGGATCCATTCATTCAGTCTTAAAGTGACAGCAGCCTATATATACCTGCTGCTGTCTGTGTCATTTATATTAACAAAACAACAAAACACAGATTAAAATAAAAAATAATTATACAGTGTTATTATACAGTTAATTGTTACATTTCTATACCTGAATGCTACTATTTTATTTGTACCTTTGTTCTATTGTATGTATCTGTGTTTGTAATTTGTGCATTTGTTCTTTATTTCATTACTGTCTGTTCACTTGTTTGAACTTTATTAGTTAGGCTAGAAGTTTTTGCTCTGGTATCGAAGAAGTACTTTAAGTGTTATTTAAGGTGAGTGAGATCAGTAATTAATAACAAAATCTGATTGGTTCTTTATGTTTACAGAACACGGAAATGGGCCATGCAGATGGAGGAGGAGCTAGTGCAGTTGGTCGATGCTGAGACCGGCATACAAGAGCTCCAAAAAGTAAGACCACTCATTTGTTTTTCAGCACGTTAAGCAAATTTTATGCAGCTATGAATATTTTATATACTGCCACAAAATCAAATACAAATATGAGTCACATTAGCTTGATAATTAGTATGTATCCCAGCTATAGAGTTCTACAGCAGCTTTAGTTCCGGAAGTATGTTGAAATAATGCAGGCTGATGGCTTCAACTAAAGCATATACCATTGATTAACAAAATCCGAGATTATAGTAGATCCTGTCTCAGTTTTAGAAGTTGTCCTTAAAAAATCTATTTCCCTGTGGAGAAAATGAATGGGACTTGCTAGTGCAGTAGTTCTAGAGTTCTCTTTTCATGGATGAAGGAAAGTCGTGACATAAAGGTGAATAAATGATTACAGAATTGTTCATTTTGGGTGAACTGGTACAACTTCAAAAGGAGCAAAACTGCATCAGCATCTCTGTCACCCAGTTTCAACAAAACCTTGTGCTGCACGTCATGCGGTTTGCCATTCTGAAAGCATTTTTGTCCAAGGCCAAAGACTGTTTACTGTGTGAGAAAGTCAAGAATTTCATCAACCCACAAAGCCTGCTGCCAGCTGTCAAGCTTGGTGGGGATCTTTAATGGTACATCTTATGGGGGTCATGAGGTCCAGTGTTTTCTCTGAACCAAAGATTGTTCTGTTATTTATTTTTTTACAAGACCAGGTACACACAGTGATCCAATCACAATCTTTTACGGCGTAATTTAATGCCTCATTCACACTGCTAAATAAATTAACAAGTGAAAATCACAAATTATCAGAAATAAACATCCTCAAACCTATACGGGATGTTTTATTAAGTACAGCACAAAGTATATTCCTCCAACCTTTTTAATTTATGGACTTGAACCAATGTCCAGCAAGTATACCTGAAACCTTAAACCCCTCTTTATCTTTTTCTCTCAGATTTTTCTGCAGTTTCGGAACCACTATAATGTGAAACAAAACAACGCTACACAGCTGGTGGCAAAAGCTGCACGTGAAATCGAGAAACTTCTTGACAGTCGTTCCAAAGCTCTAAAGGTAGGTAATGAGCATTATTACACATTATTATTTCATAATCCTATTTTAAGATATTTACACAGTGCAACTGAATATACATGTGTGATTTGATGCAATTTGGGTTATAACCATGCAAAACTATGAACTTTGCTTTCATGCATATTTCCTGTTGAGCTGTATTCCATGTGTTTCAGAATAGCATAATTAAATGCTACTTTTGCTATTTCATCTGTATGCATAAAATACTCAGATGATCTACTACAAAAATGGGCATTCTACAACCAAAACATGCTACATGGGATACTGTATCCCACAGTGCAGTGTGACATGTAATAAATTACCACATCAAAAAATAGTACACAGTGTAGATACAATGAAGTATGTACTAAGCAAGTGTTCCAAACATACTCATTGTTTTTCTCTGCTCTGTTCAAACCCTTCCAATATTTTATATTTTATTAGTAAATTAGATCTTGCAGAAAGATCAGCTTGGATCGACCTGCATTGATCTAGCTCTGATAAAACGGGGCTGCTTGAAGCTGAAAGTTAATTAGTTTGTCAATACACTCTGTCCTTTTGATTTTCTTTCTTGATAAACTATGCTGTGTGCCCTAAAAGCTATGTTTCAAGCTATGTTTTCATATGATTATGCAGGCTCATTTTCCAAGATAGTGGAGAAATATTGCATGTTGTGTGTGCTTAAGCAGGGTCAGTCAGTGTTATAAATGTTTAACTCTTGCCCCTGAAGTGCAGGTGATGGATATGGCAGACTGTGTGGAGCTGCTTTTATTGGTCAGCATTAAACACTGACAGCTCACCCTGATGACTAAAATGAAAGTATTGGCCTTTCTCTCTCTCTCCCTCTCTCTCCCTCTCTCTCTCTCTCTCTCTCTCTCTCTCTCTCTCTCTCTCTCTCTTACGGTCTCTTTCCTTTTTTCCTCCGCTGGCTCTCGTCTGTCATGTTTAATTGGTCTGAATTAAGTGCTCTTGTTTTAATGGATATGGAAGCACTGGTGTGCCTCATATGATGGAAATAACTGCTCTTAGGTCATTGGATCTGTAATAGCTGGCTGTGCAGTGAGGACAGCTTGGCTCTTTGCTTCTCTGTCCATTTGTGTGTGTGTGTATTTTTGGCAGATTATCTCTACCTCCAGTCACAATGCCCAAACTGGTTGCTGTCCTCATGTCACCCCATTTAAAGTAGTCTTTATGCAGTGTTTTTCCTCTGCCGTCCACCAGTGCAAACACAGGCTTTCTTGTGTTCTTTGCTCTCTTTATCACAGTTAGAACAAAAGAGATTTCAGTGATTCATTGGAGTTTCTTGCACATCCTGCCTATAATTATAAGATTTACAAGTACATGAGGTTTGGCAGCTCTAGTGAATCAAGAAGAAAATGCAATTAAATGCAGCTAATTCAATTTTGTTGTTAAGCACTGAAGCACACTTGTTTAAAATGTTTACTTTTATTGTAGAGTATATTGATTTGTTTTATTACAATAACTGTTTTAAAATGTATAATTTATTCCTGTGATGGAAAAGCTGAATTTTCAGCACAAGAAACATTTAATACTAAGAATACTAATTATTTTCATTGTCGAGAACACTTGTGCAGCCTTTTTGTGAAATATTGTGATTTATTTATGTATTTATGTGGACACAGTAATATTTTTAAGATTGTTTGATGAATAGCAATAAAAAAAAGAAAATATATATACACTGAACAAAATTATAAACGCAACACTTTTGTTTTTGTCCCCATTTTTCATGAGCTGAACTCAAAGATCTAAGACTTTTTCTATGTACACAAAAGGCCTATTTCGCTCAAATATTGTTCACAAATCTGTCTAAATCTGTGTTAGTGAGCACTTCTCCTTTGCCGAGATAATCCATCCACCTCACAGGTGTGGCATATCAAGATGCTGATTAGACAGCATGATTATTGCACAGGTGTGTCTTAGGCTGGCCACAATAAAAGGCCACACTAAAATATGTGGTTTTATCACACAGCACAATGCCACAGATGTCGCAAGTTTTGAGGGAGTGTGCAATTGGCATTCTGACTGCAGAAATGTCCACCAGAGCTGTTGCCCGTGAATTGAATGTTCATTTCTCTACCATAAACCGTCTACAAAGGTGTTTCAGAGAATTTGGCAGTACATCCAACCGGTTCCACAACCGCAGACCACGTGTAACCACACCAGCCCAGGACCCCCACATCCAGCATCTTCACCTCCAAGATCGTCTGAGAGCAGCCACCCGGACATCTGCTGCAACAATCGGTTTGCATAACCAAAGAATTTCTGCACAAACTGTCAGAAACCATCTCAGGGAAGCTCATCTGCATGATACTGACTGCATCATCTCAGATACTGACTGGTTTTCGGACCCCCCCAATACAGTAAAACTGCACATTTTAGAGTGGCCTTTTATTGTGGCCAGGCTAAGGCACACCTGTGCAATAATCATACTGTCTAATCAGCATCTTGATATGCCACACCTGTGAGGTGGATGGATTATCTCGGCAAAGGGGAAGTGCTCACTAACACAGATTTAGACAGATTTGTGAACAATATTTGAGAGAAATAGGCCTTTTGTGTACATAGAAAAAGTCTTAGATCTTTGAGTTCAGCTCATGAAAAATGGGGCAAAAACAAAAGTGTTGCGTTTATAATTTTGTTCAGTGTAGAAATTCCTATTCATCAAATAATACTGAAAAATGTATATAGTATAATAATATATAATAAACAAGGAGAGAAGTAGAGGAGAAAAATAAAGTTGGCACACCATGGCTCCAAAAAAAAAAAACAATTGAATTTATTGAAATACAGAAATAATGTTTTGAGTACACAGGCTCTTCTTCTAAAATATGTCATTTTTTGTTTTAATATTTTGTGGTCTTTTGTGTTCTTGATACGGTGACTGAAAGGTTCTGAATAAGACCAGAAATGTGTTTTGGCAAAGTAAATAGGCTCAATTTTTGGATTTTATGTTGACTTGAACGTTTTCTTTTACACACTGATTGGCCTGAGTGGCCTTGCATGCTAAAATAAATCATGCATGCAACATAGTTTCGTTTTATGTCTCTATAGCACAGCTGAAAGCTAAAGAGTACAAAAATATACAATCAATTAGCTTTTTCTCAGATGGGACATCATGTAATCTTAGCAGTTAATTTGCACTTTTTTTAGCAGGCATATATCCTTTAAGTCTTACAGCTCAGGAACATTATTTATGGAGTTGCTCGTTTTCAAATAAACAGCATAACAGGTTGTGAAGCTTTTGCCAAGGACAGTTGTAAGAGCAGATATAGACATGTTTATCAGTTAATCTCACCCTTCTCTTGACAGTCAGCACACACGACTTTGTACAATCTTGAGTTATTTCTGACATCTGTTGCTTTATGTATAGTAAATAGTCAGTAAGTAATTGTGGCACCAGCTCAGATTAACCTGCATCTAAATTGGGCGGTGCTTGGCTGAATCTACCAAGAAACATCTTATCAGGGAACTGCTTTTTCTCGAGAACTCTTATTCCATAACAGGAATCCAGCTGTCACTATGATGATAAGCACATCTTTCCAATCTTGTAGTACTGTTCACGATCCTGTTGTTCTTTCCTGAGTGACCCCTCAGGCACAGGATGGCCACAGATCATGTCTTGTTCTAATCAATATCTGCTGGATGGGGCCTGACTGATCTGGAGGCCAAACGTGACTGTGGGCCGCTGTGGTTGGATTAGACTGATTGATTGATTGGCAGCTCAGTTAAGTTAATCAGTGGGAGTCTTTAATTTGGAGCCATCCATAAGCAGCTGTCTGCGCGGTCGATGCGAGTTAACGGAGGTTGCTTGACGTGTGGTCGGGATGCTGTGTTGTCTAACAGTAAACTGAAGGTGCTGGCTGCTGATGGAGACTGTGTTATCCTAAACGTCAATAAAATCACGTAAACAGCAAATATGTCTCACTCATGCACTCTGGAACCCCCCCTCGACTTTATTCCAATTACAGCAATTCAGCTTACAAACATGAGCCTTTCCTTGTCAATCTCTGTTTCTTCAAGCTCTCTTTCTCCAGCTGTTTTCTGGACATCACTTTTTTATCCTGCTTACCTCCTGTGGGATTACAAATTTATTAAAATGATAAATCTAGGTTCCAATGTAATAGTATAACTATTTATATAACTATATATAAACTGAAACAGTGTGTTTTACATTTTGAGGTAAAGATGATGACATTCTAAGATGAAGTCAGGCAGCCCAGGTGTCTGAGACATTAACCTTTTGTCTTTAGGCACTTCCTGACCATTTGGGTGATACGGTCAGGCTGATTGGATTAGCATTTATACAGTTGAATAGTTATGCTGATTGAATTAGGACTGGTAACACTCTAGAGTCTGGGGCGGGTTCCTAAACCTGTATACTTCATTTACATGCTTTGTTCCGAGTGTATCCACCTCTATGTAAATCCCTCCCCCTTGAAATGTATATAAACTACAATGTATACTGTTTGAGTCAGACTTGGATGACTACAGCGACTACTGCGAGTTCTCAATAAAGAGTAACTTATCCCAAAGTCTCCTGGTCTCTGCTTTGACGAAGGAAAAAGTTTCCAACAGTTTTGGTGCCGTGACCCGGATAGAGCTCCTCACCTGAATCCAAATTGAAACTTCAAGCTCAAAGATCTGACTGCATTCCAGACTGAATCTTCTGAATCCAGATTGAAACTTCAAGCTCAACAAAGATCTGACTGTGTTCCAGACTGAATCTTTCTGTAAAACCAAGGGTTGGTGAGTGCCACTCTATCCAAAAGAACCTTTAAGACCAGTACAAATGTATTATCCTCTGCGCCGTCAGAGAAGAGTTAACAGACAGCTGTAGGGTTTGGTTAACTAAGTTATCCTCTAAAGTTTTCTTTTAGAGATGAAATTTATCCTCTGTTCAGGCAGGGAAGATTAGCATTACATGTTAATATTCGTTATCCTCTGTCTAATCAGGGAAGGTTGTTTAACAGACTAGTTTATCCTCTACGTTGCTAGAGAAGGTTTATCCTCTGTAAAGTTAGGGAAGATTTATCCTCTGCTTTACCAGGGAAGGTGATTTATCCTCTGTGTAGTCAGAGAAGATTCATCCTCTGTTCAGGCAGGGAAGATTAGCATTACGTGCTAATATTTGTGACCCTCTGTTCAGGCAGGGAAGAATTGGTTATCCTCTGTTCAGGCAGGGAAGATTAGCATTACGTGCTAATATTTGTGACCCTCTGTTTCGGCAGAGAAGATTAGCGTAAAGTGCTAGTAATTTGCGTTATCCGTGGCTCTGGCAAGGAAGGTTAACAATAGTTGATGTGTTAACAAGCATACCCTCTGTTGAACAGAGAAGTTTTAGTGTTTTGATTGTGTGGTAACAAAGAAACTCACAATATGTTTAGAAAGAATGCTAGACTGATCCCCACAACTGAAAAAGGTGGTCTAGCGACTCCTTTGTGGTCAGATAGCGAATTCAAATCACTGTTAGGAGTACAAATGAACCTAATAGTCACTGAGAAAGTTAGACAAGAACTAACGCAGAAATATGAGATTCATCCAGACAAGACTTGGTCGGTAGATGAGTGTAAAAAGGTACTAGGAGCATGTATTCGCAAGAACGACGTGAAAGGCATTATATGCTGCCACAGAGAATTTGGTTTAGCGCTAGCTACACAACAGTCTCAGCGTAACTCAGAGCTAGAGGAACAGAACAAAGAGCTCCGTGCTAGAGTATCCTCTTTGACTAAGAAATTGAACCGAAACAAAGCTTCAGCAAAAACTGATGTGGAAGAAGTCAGTCAGCCTGATAACAATTATCCTGACTTACAAGCTTTCTTTGAAACAGATGTAACCATCCAATCAGTAACTGATGTGCCTGTAGATTCAGTGAAGGTATGTGGCGCTAGGAGAAGATCTCAGGGAATTGAGGGAACTGAAAGTGTTCCTCCCAACTCTTCTGTTGTCCAAATACAAACTGTTGCCAAAGTGCTAGGACCTAAAGATATAGAGAGACTATCCCAGAGTTTACCCTCAGCACGCACAAATTTTTCTGAATTTAGAAGAGCATTGATCAGCAAAATGCGTCTCTATGACATGTCATTGGCAGAAGTCACACAGCTAATGTCAGAAATTCTAACTGAATCTGAATTCAACAGTTTTGAGTCTGCTGTTACTTCTGAACTACAACATGCAAGTAAAGGCGATTTGAGAGAAGGTGTTTTGAAAATTCTAAAGAATATCATGGGACCCAAAATAGACTGGTCCAGAATCACTAACTGTGTGCAAAGGAAAGAAGAAACTGTAAGTGAATACACTGAAAGGTTTTGTCAGTCAGCCGTAACTTACAGTGGAATAGTTGATGATTCTGAAAGTGTGTTAGATGACAAAGGACCCCTAGTCCGCATCTGGGCAGATGGCCTTGTAGCTGAATACAGAAGAGCCTTGCCATTTCTAGATCTAACTTGGTCTAACAGAACTCTCAGAAGTAACCTAGACCGGTTAGCTACTTGGGAAAGAGACTCTGATGTTAAAGCCAGAGTAAAGATTGCAGCATCATCCTATAAGGTCAATACAGAGAACCACCAGAAACGTAAATGTCCTAAGAAGGAGGGCAGTTGTCATTACTGTGGCAAAACTGGACACTGGATGAAAGAGTGTAGGAAAAGTAAAAAGACATTAGGAGAAATTAACAGCTTTACTCAGCTCCTACTCAGTCTACTTACTTCTCTGAAGCAGCCCCTCCCCACTTCACCGAACTGTTGGAGCAGCTTGCTCAGGTGTTAACTGTTAGGGCTGTGAGTGCTTAACTTCACTAGTAATGTACAACAAAGATGAAAGATCTTTTGTAATTTAAATAACAGGAAGGTGACTGTCACTTCCTTCCATTGAGAGAACGCTAGCTAAGTACACTCACAGCCTTCAAAGCTATACTACAGCACACTCCAGTCACTCACCTATCCTCTCTGGGTTATGATGTTTGTTATGACTGATGTTCCATTAGAGGATGGCGATGTCGCACAGTAAAGTTTGTACACCAACTACAGGGACAGACTAGGACACACAGACCAGTGAGAGCCCAGGGAAGAACCGAATGCAACAGGCTTCGGGGGCCAACCCTGCGGTGAAGACTCCCTCATAGGCCTTCCCCATCCACTAGTCCATCCTTACCTCACTGTTCCTTAGGTGTCGCAGGAATTAAGAAATAGGGAAAGAAGGAACAACAATAGCAGACTCAGATCGAACAAAGGAAACAACCCTAGTGTTTGCAATCTTTTAGAACAAATACTGCTCTGTCGTCTTTTGTTTTCTTTCTTACTCTGTGCAGATACCACTTGATGGCTGTCCCGAGACCCATACGTACCGACCTCCTCATCTGCGTATGAAGCCACAACCTCTAAAAGATAACTAGACCCACTGCCGAGCCAACTGTCACGGAAGACAGAACAAACAAAAAAATACACAACGCAGAGACTCACATACGGGAACTTCAGTCATCCATCAACATGATCAAGATTGTCGTACTACTAACAAGATCCAACAAGACATTTTTGATCTTTCAGAAAAAATACACAAGATGACTGAAGATAATTCTTCATGGTTTGGAAACTTAGGTAAACCCTGGCTGTGGATCAAAGAAATAGCAATTCTTCTGTTGTTTCTCCTACTGGCGTACTATCTATGCGTCCACAGTATCAAGTGTTTCATTCAACAAATGACTCACGCGTCTCACGAGAAAATGACAGTTCCAACCAGAGAAGACTATTACCCGTAAGAACTTCACGGACCTTAATTGCATGTTTGTTTCTGTGTCAGCATGCAATTACAGAAAATCAACACAGAGCATGTGCTATGTGCCTGTAACGATCACAAGTTACACGAATGAACTTTTAAGTGTCTAAATTTGTATTTTGTGAGAGTTATTAGAACTCTCAAAGGGGGAACTGTGGGATTACAAATTTATTAAAATGATAAATCTAGGTTCCAATGTAATAGTATAACTATTTATATAACTATATATAAACTGAAACAGTGTGTTTTACATTTTGAGGTAAAGATGATGACATTCTAAGATGAAGTCAGGCAGCCCAGGTGTCTGAGACATTAACCTTTTGTCTTTAGGCACTTCCTGACCATTTGGGTGATACGGTCAGGCTGATTGGATTAGCATTTATACAGTTGAATAGTTATGCTGATTGAATTAGGACTGGTAACACTCTAGAGTCTGGGGCGGGTTCCTAAACCTGTATACTTCATTTACATGCTTTGTTCCGAGTGTATCCACCTCTATGTAAATCCCTCCCCCTTGAAATGTATATAAACTACAATGTATACTGTTTGAGTCAGACTTGGATGACTACAGCGACTACTGCGAGTTCTCAATAAAGAGTAACTTATCCCAAAGTCTCCTGGTCTCTGCTTTGACGAAGGAAAAAGTTTCCAACACTCCCTATACACCAATGAATTTCAACTTTTTTAAAGAGTATGTAATATCATTGTTTTATTTACAACTTTGAAAAGTACTTTTTTTTACAGTGTATGAAATGAAGTTTAAAAATTAAATGAATGCAATTTTAAGAGCTGCCTAGACTGTTTTGTACCCAATTCATGAAAAGTGTCATATGCAGGTGAAACTAAATGCAGTAACTAAAACCTTAGTTTACCTTGTTCTCTTCTTATGTAACCAAACTGAAATGGAAGCTCCTAGTGACTCATTTAGAACAGTCCACATATAGGCAGGAACTACACTTTCCAGTGGAGGTAAACGATCAAAATTTCACTATGCATAAAAAAGCATGAATCATTTTTAGTGTGGTCTTTTTTTTGATACTTTATACTTTAATTATTACATAAAATAGTGTATTTTACTCAGCACCTCCTTTATGTCAAAAAAGTGTATATTGATGCCTTAAAATTCTGTCTAGGTGGGCAGCAAGTTTTGGAACAGATCCAGTGTGTTTAAGTATGGTAATTCAAAGTATCTGCTCCCCTTTTTAGAAACAAAGATGGGCTTTCACAGTGATCTGAGAGCCCAACTGCTAAATGCTGCATCAAAAGGAAGAAAAATGAAAAGCAGGACAGAAAAAGAGAGAGAGCCACTTGCATCCATCAAAAGGGAAAGAACAAATGGAAAGGAAGGGTGTTTGTTTTCTCTCTCTTTGATATGGCAGATAAAACAGCAGCAGCCAGTTCCGCCGCTCTGCGCTGATTCTTAGACAGCTAAATATCATTAGAGCTTCTGGAAACTAGATTGCAGACTCTCATGGGCCAGTACTGTACACCAAATTTATCTGCAGGAGCCCATTCCCTCTCCTCTCCACACTTGTTTCTTATCCTATCAGTCTTTCTGTCAATGATGAGGTGCAGTGAAGGTAAACAGCACTGGGTTGTTTTGTAGGGTTTCAATGATGCACAGTTCACTCCAGTACAGTTAGCTTGTTAAACTACTTCCTACTCTTTCTTCTTGTTTAAGTAATAAATTATTATTTTTTTACTTTCTATTTCACCTGATTAAGGGGAAAAGGCAGCAATAGTTAACTGGTCCCACAGGAATACAAAGGCTACAGTACATACAGAGTACATCACTTTTGAGCTACAAGACATTGTACTGTATCTGTAATATTTAATATAATATAAATAAAAATGTGTATGTGTTTAAAGTATATATATATATATACACAGGTCCTTCTCAAAAAATTAGCATATTGTGATAAAGTTCATTATTTTCTGTAATGTACTGATAAACATTAGACTTTCATATATTTTAGATTCATTACAACACAACTGAAGTAGTTCAAGCCTTTTATTGTTTTAATATTGATGATTTTGGCATACAGCTCATGAAAACCCAAAATTCCTATCTCAAAAAATTAGCATATTTCATCCGACCAATAAAAGAATGGCCATTATGTTCAGTTATGCACTCAATACTTGGTCGGGAATCCTTTTGCAGAAATGACTGCTTCAATGCGGCGTGGCATGGAGGCAATCAGCCTGTGGCACTGCTGAGGTGTTATGGAGGCCCAGGATGCTTCGATAGCGGCCTTCAGCTCATCCAGAGTGTTGGGTCTTGCGTCTCTCAACTTTCTCTTCACAATATCCCACAGATTCTCTATGGGGTTCAGGTCAGGAGAGTTGGCAGGCCAATTGAGCACAGTAATACCATGGTCAGTAAACCATTTACCAGTGGTTTTGGCACTGTGAGCAGGTGCCAGGTCGTGCTGAAAAATGAAATCATCTCCATAAAGCTTTTCAGCAGATGGAAGCATGAAGTGCTCCAAAATCTCCTGATAGCTAGCTGCATTGACCCTGCCCTTGATAAAACACAGTGGACCAACACCAGCAGCTGACATGGCACCCCAGACCATCACTGACTGTGGGTACTTGACACTGGACTTCAGGCATTTTGGCATTTCCCTCTCCCCAGTCTTCCTCCAGACTCTGGCACCTTGATTTCCGAATGACATGCAAAATTAGCTTTCATCCGAAAAAAGTACTTTGGACCACTGAGCAACAGTCCAGTGCTGCTTCTCTGTAGCCCAGGTCAGGCGCTTCTGCCGCTGTTTCTGGTTCAAAAGTGACTTGACCTGGGGAATGCGGCACCTGTAGCCCATTTCCTGCACACGCCTGTACACGGTGGCTCTGGATGTTTCTACTCCAGACTCAGTCCACTGCTTCCGCAGGTCCCCCAAGGTCTGGAATCGGTCCTTCTCCACAATCTTCCTCAGGGTCCGGTCACCTCTTCTCGTTGTGCTGCGTTTTCTGCCACACTTTTTCCTTCCCACAGACTTCCCACTGAGGTGCCTTGATACAGCACTCTGGGAACAGCCTATTCGTTCAGAAATTTCTTTCTGTGTCTTACCCTCTTGCTTGAGGGTGTCAATGATGGCCTTCGGGACAGCAGTCAGGTCGGCAGTCTTACCCATGATTGCGGTTTTGAGTAATGAACCAGGCTGGGAGTTTTTAAAAGCCTCAGGAATCTTTTGCAGGTGTTTAGAGTTAATTAGTTGATTCAGATGATTAGGTTAATAGCTCGTTTAGAGAACCTTTTCATGATATGCTATTTTTTTGAGATAGGAATTTTGGGTTTTCATGAGCTGTATGCCAAAATCATCAATATTAAAACAATAAAAGGCTTGAACTACTTCAGTTGTGTTGTAATGAATCTAAAATATATGAAAGTATAATGTTTATCAGTACATTACAGAAAATAATGAACTTTATCACAATATGCTAATTTTTTGAGAAGGACCTGTATATATATATTAGTATATTAAGTATATTATGTACAACTAGTAATACTTTTAAAATATTTACATAATTTAAAAAAATAATTTTTTTATAGTTTTTGTATACTTGTACTTGTAAACTATACAAATGCAAAAATAAATAATACTAAAATAATGCATATTATATGTTATAATTATAATAATTTTAATAGGGAAGAATATATAATTTAAATATATTTTTATATGTGTATGTATATATTTTTTTATGAATGTTATAAAAGTTTTGCATTTGTTTACTTGTACTTGTAAAACTATACAAGATAACAAAAATAAATAATCAATTATTATTGTAAAAATAAATAATAATAGTATTAATAAAAAAATATAAAATTATTTATGTGTATATATATATATAAATGCAATTTATATATACATTTAAAAATTTTGCAATGTTACAAAATTAATTTTATTATTATTTTTATTATTTTTCTTCATCTATTATGTATTATGTAAAACTGTACGAGATAAAGAAAAGCATAATGATAATAAAAAATTAAGATTGAAATTGTTTGTTCTTCTTTATCTTGCATAGTTTTGTATTATATATACCAGTAGTTTATATGAAATGTATAAAAATATACTGTATACACTTGCAGTTTTTTATTTGCAAATCATGAAGCATCTAATGTAATAAATTTTTCCATTCCAACACTGCTTGTAGTCTTACTCAATTTCTATGAAAGTCTAGACTGACTGATTAGATTGTAGGAAGGAGAACTGCACCTTGGGAAATGTACTGAATTAGTCACTCATTGTAATGGGGAAGAGTGAGGACTTAAAGGACAGAGGAAGGGTATGACGTCAGATTACAATACCATAAGCGTCCCATGCTTCTCAGAGGACAAACGGCTGTCACAGGTACCACATGTCAAATAACTGAACTAACTGAGCAGCGTAAATGACTATGACTTTCATAACAACTCAGAAAGAGACCTTGTCTAGTTTGTCTTGATGTTCTTAGCAGGCTTTGTGTTGGAAATATCCTGAGATATAAAGCAAAGTGGTCACTAGCAAAACATTACACCTTACAATCATACATTATGCTTGGTTGCTACAGTATCTTGGCTCCATACAGGCACTGCTAAACTTGTCTCCAAACAAAAATGTTATAAGAAACAAATGATAGAAAGCTCACGCTAACTTCCTGCAAACTCCACCAACCTAATATGAGACGTAATGAAGCACTAGCGTGAGAGCTGGCAGTAGTTAAAGTCTCATCTCAAGCAGTGCCGAGCTGCATAATTACAGTGCAGTCCACCCACAGTGGGACTGTACCAGAAGATATTTTCACTTCTGTTTAAACACCCTGTACTGTGAAATTTAATGGGATGTTACCTGCTTGGGTAATCTTACAGTTGATTCACTGATGTTTTTAGTGAGATTGAGAGGAGAGAGGATGATGGATGTCCAGTTGTTGAGGTTGGTATAGATATACAGTACACAAATGAGATTAAGCGTATAGAGTTATGCAGTGAATAAGGAGATTGTAGCCTGAATAGTGTGGTGTTGGAAGAAACGCTAGAATTCATGTTGAAATCTCTGACTTTTAATTTCAGATTTGGCGAATTGGATCAAAGTTTGCATTGTTATTGAGATCTGTTCTGAATCTGTAGATACACGTGAGATCACTGGGATCTTTTTCACAGAAGCAAAAGCGAAAATTCTCTATTTGATCCATTTAATCTTATTGCTGCCCAGCAACATTAGTGTAATCCATTTCAGTTAATGAGCCGATGGTAGAGATACTCTTTTAAAAGATGGATAGAGTGATAGACGAAATGCCATCAATATTCATCTTGGTTTTACTGTTTCAAAACTAATGTGTATAAAAGATTACTATAGTACCCTCACAAACTTGTCAACATTTTTACAGTTAGATACATTTTATTATTTAAAATATTTGTTATTATGATTTGATTTAAATTGTTTTGTTTTTAATGAATTTTGTTTAGTTTTAACAAAATGTTCTAACATTGTAGATATTTTCAGGTTTTACTTTCCTAGTGAGGACATTATTTTATATTTTATTTTATTTTATTTTATTTTATTTTTGCTTTGCTTTGTGCTTTGATGTTTTGTTTTGTTAGTGTTCTAACAATGTAGGCATTCACAGGTTTTACTATCCCAGTAGGCATGTTTGGTAAAACAAAAAACGTGATCCGCACACATATACACAGAGCCATCTGTTTTAAAGCACGTTGTGGTAGTGTGGATCAGCTCCCTCGGCCTCAGGCTGGTCTTCGGTATGCTGAAGTGTAGTGCTGGACACCAGTTTCGTCACGTTGTGCTTGGAACAGTGACAGGTGGTGGATCCCCAATAAGCATCACACTCTACCCAACTTGAGCCAAAATGGCTCCTGTTGCACTCTGGCAAGCCAGTACAGTTTACTCTGCTACAAGCCAAGATGGCTCCAGCTCCCATCATTCTTTGCCAGGGCGAACACGATGAGCGTTATAGGGATCATAGTTTCTTATTCATAATCTGTGTTTACTCTGTTCTAAGAGGTGTGAAAACGCCTCGATTACCACAAGCAAATTTCCACATGCTTGTGTTTGTAGCCAGAGAACTGATGTCTACTAGTGAATCTTGAGAGAACTTCAAAGGTTCATGCTCTTCATGTTGTTGAGTCACATTCGAAGGGTTAGCATATGGACACTGTCCAGCAACTGTAAGAAAGACTTCAGCTTCACATTTTCATTTACTAAGCGAATAAATTGACCCTATTCATCTCATTTTGATTTGGCTGGCAGTCATGTTAATTGTTACAAGTCCAAGCAGGGAAGGCATTAAGGTTGTAGGATAAAATTGATTATTTGTAGTTTCAATGCTGTGACTGTTTATTTTAATTCCTTGACCATTTGTAATCATATCTTATCTTCACTTGTTCATTGTGACAAAAATGTGCATATATGTAGAACACAAACTTTTGAACACTTACTATGGTACAACCATGGTATTTTGAAATGTTATAATAAATGATGAAAACAGATGTGCTGTTTAATATTTTATTATGCTTTTGTAGTGTTCTTTTTAGTGCTTATTTAATTAAAATTGTATACTGTTATGGAATTGTTACAGTGAATACTGTATACATTATATTTAGCAGCTGTTACAAAGAAAACAATTAACAAAAAAGAGACGAACAGAGAAGTCAGATCCTGTTAAACTAACTGAGCTAAATGACACACATTCACAACAGCAGAGAGACATGACAAATCTACCCTGCAGCATTTCACGCCATTTCTTCCATCATCCCTCAACACTGTGGCAGGATTCAAAGGGTAATTGGGTGACTTTTGAAGAGCTTGTCAAGGCCCAACAAAATGTGGCTTATTTAATGGTGAATGTCGGGCTGTTACGGAGACATACAAGTCTGGTAGTTTTCTTTTAATCCATGGAAAATGAATGAAATGGATGTTCTGAATAGCATTGTACTTTTCTTTAATGTTAAAATGCCCACATCAAAGCATAATCTACATATATATTAATTAATTATCGCTGTAATTAGTCATGTAATTATGCTAGCCAGAGGGCATGTATAACCCCAGTTTTGTTCTTGTGTGAATATATGTGTGTGTGTGTGTGTGCATTAGTCCTTTGTTGATTCCCTATAGTTTTTCTTCTTGTTTTTTGCTAAGTATTCTGGGAATTAAAGGCTAGATAGTCAGGAGCAGCAGATGTTTGTGTTCTCAGCATGCACAGTGATGTTCTGCACATCAGGTGTTTGTACCTGAGAGCTGCTGTACAAGACTGACTAATTAGCTACTAATGCATAATGTGAGTGTGTGCGGTGCTCAAAAAGTGCTGTTATAGATTTTATTTCTTGTGCTTCTCTGCATACATTAGTAGGACAGTCGCCTGGGATTTCCCTTATTATTGTGTTATTAGCCTCATTAGGCCTGACCTTTAACCTTACACTGTGCTTAGCGGAATTACTGTAAATATTAATAATAATTAGTGCTGTCAAACAATCGCATTCGAAATAAAAAAAATGTTTTTATTTTTGTTTACATAATATATGTTTGTGTATTGTGTATATTTATCATGTATAGCCTATACACACACATACAGTATATGTTTTGAAAATATTTACCTGAATGAATGAATGAATGAATGAATGAATGAATGAATGAATGAATGAATGAATGAATGAAGTTTAGGTTTAGTTATGTTTAGTTAATTTAAAAAAATCAAATAATCCAAAGGAGAGACACCTTATACTTATAGATAACCCAGAGAGCCGAATGAATGAATAAATGAATGAATGAATGAATGAAGTGTACGTTTGCTTAGGTTTAGGTTATTAAAAAATTCAAATTCAAATAATCCAAAAGAGACACACTGTCTAGCCAAGAGCTCAGAGAGTTGAAGGAAGAAACAGAGCTAAATGAATAAATTGATCAATCAATTAATAAGTCAGTCAGTCAAGCAATAAATATTGTTACATTTAAAAATATATTTTTATATATAAAAAAATTGCTGTGAATTTTAGCGATGACCCTGATCAGTCCGAGATGAGACATGTTTCTCTGAAAATCAGGGCTCTTGCCATGCAGATTGTGATGTCCTCCCTGGATTGTGTGACAGTAGGGGCGGGCTCTAAGACAAACACACACCCTAATGTGACTGAGACCATGCTACTGGGGTTGTTATGGCAACAGCTCATCAGTGTGCGTAGACCCTAGGGTCAATGTTATTATGGGATGTTTGAAGTGGGTGGAGAGATTTCATCATCTAGCCATGCGTTACACTTATTTGTTCATTTCCCCTGGAGGATCGAGTGATTAAAAAAAATATATATATTTTTAGTCTTATTATAATGTGAGACTCCGGTGGATCTTTTGTGTGGATTAACATCACAAAACTCTGAAATTCCACTACGTCCCTACGGCATAAAAAGCCTTCAAAGCTATTTCACCATTATGCAAGATATGCGTTTCTTTAAATGCTGACATTTCAAGTTTTTTTTTTGTTACAAAAAAATTTATAGAATAGAAATAAAATAAAATTCAATTTGCTAGGAGTTTTACTAATTTAGAATTATGTATATTCCTTATGTATGTGTGTATGTGTGTGTGTGTGTGTGTGTGTGTATATATACACTATATTGCCAAAAGTATTGGGTCACCCCCTTCTAATGAACATGTTTGACTACTTTAGTAATTTCTATGAGAACAAATCTTAATGTTTAAGCATGTAATAATATTCTAGGGAATTGTGTGCTTCTAATTTTATAGCAACAGTTTGGACAGGACCCTTTTCTATTCTAACATGACAGTGCCTCTGTGTATAAGACACGGTTCAAAAAGAAATGATTGATTGAGTCAGTGTGGAAGAACGTGACTGGTCTGCAGAAAGCCAAGTCCTGATCCCAGCTGAACTCCTCTGATGTGACTTTAAATGCAGACCTTGAGCCAAAAACTCATCACCAAACACCAATGACTTGTATATAAGGGTACAGTCATTTTAGAAACGTCCAAAACTGTTGCAACAGAGATGGAAATACAATTTTTAAATACATGAATTATGTTTCCATCTTTGTTGCCACAGTTTTGTTAGTGCCTTTTTCTGTTCTAAAGAAGGGGGTGTCCCAACACTTTTGCCCTTATAGTGTCTATACAAGTCATTGGTGTTTGGTGATGAGTTTTTGGCTCAAGGTCTGCATTTAAAGTCACACCAGAGGAGTTCAGTTGGGATCAGGACTTGGCTTTCTGCAGACCAGTCACGTTCTTCCACACTGACTCAATCAATCATGTCTTTTTGAACCGTGCCTTATACACAGAGACACTGTCATGTTAGAATAGAAAAGGGTCCTGTCCAAACTCTTGCTATAAAATTAGAAGCACACAATTCCCTTGAATATCATTATATGCTTGAACATTAAGATTTATACTCATAGAAATTACTAAAGTAGTCAAACATATTGATTAGAAGGGGGTGACCCAATACTTTTGGCAATATAGTGTATATATATTAAATGTATATTAAATGTTTCTCTCTATTATATAATTTCCTGTTTTATGTTATTTTTCCACTAACACTTTAGTAAAGGGACCATTTCTCACTAATAAGTTGCTTATGATTATGCCTATTTATAACACATTGCTGTTTATTATTATTATTATAAAGCACATATTCTGCATGACCATAATCTACATCCCTAATCCTACCCAATACCTAAAGTAACAACTACTTTACTAACTTAATAAGCAACAAATTATGAGTTTATTGAGGCAAAATTCATAGTTAATGGTTTGTTAATAGTGAGACCTTATAATAAAGTGTGACCATTTTTCCTGTTTTACGTTAATGTTTGTTGCGCCACAACTTCTGCACTAAACTCTAAAACACAATTAAGCTTGAGCTTTTATTATAAACTTCCGTAAAATGAGAAACCAACTGTTTATTTGATCAAAGTTTCTCCACCTCATATATCTGTGGCGTCAAATGAGGATTTCTTAATTTGCTTTTAGTCCCCTGGTTATCAAGATTAATTTGCCTTCATGAACTCCTAATCTTCAATCTAATTTCAAGGCCAATAAAAACTGAAAAAAAATAAAAATAAATAAAGATACATAAAAAAAAAGGCTCTGGGACAAGTTACAGGAATGGGATGTGAAAGCTCCCAAGGGAAATTACGCTTACAGTGAGTTTCTAGTACAGACCAGATTAAAAAATGATACCATTATACTGTTATTAACCTAATCAGTTGAGGAGGCCTGGACCGGACCTGAGCTGCTGTCTAAATTTAGTTTGCCGTCACTGAGGGGTTTTCTCATAGGCAGAGAATCTGGAGTAAAGGCTGAATACAGGTCATTCTGAGAAAAATCTGTCTTCTCAACCGTTTGATATGAGGTCTAAAGCTGAGCTTCATTTGCCTTCATTAAAACCAACTGTTGACTGAATGATAAATAAATTAGCCAATTATATTGGAACTCTGTCGTGTTAATGCATTTAATTGGTGTTATTAAGTGTCTGGATGCTAACGTTTGGTTCTGAGGCCCTTTTATTAAATTTGATAAAATCAATAAAGCTTACCTAGATGATCACATTTTGTTAGAACTAATGTTTTTGTGTTCTTTTCTGGTTTAAGATGGTGATTTGATTTATATACATTATACTCTATACCAAAATAGAGTTTGGGGTCAGCAAGATTATTCATTGTTTTAATATGCTCATATAAAGACAGTACAGTAAAGACATTAATATTGTGGAATATGTTTTACAATTTTAAATAACTTTTTTATATTTGAATACATTATCAAATTTAATTTATTTCTGTGGTGCAACGCTGAATTTTCAGCATCATTAATCCAGACTTCAGTATCACATGATTCTTCAGAAATTCTTCTAATATGCTGATTTGCTGCTGAGAAAGCATGTTGAAAACAGTTGTGATTCATAATATTTTTTTGTATAAACCATAATACTTTTCCCCCAGGATTTTATGATGAATAGACAGAAAAAACACCATTTATTTCAAATAGATTTTTTTTTTTTTATAATATTAAAAATGTCTTCACTTTTGATCATTTTAATGCATCCTAAATTAATTTCTAAATTCTAAATTTCTAAAATTATTTTCTTTAAAAAAGAAATCCAACCGTTTGAATGGTAGTATATGTTTGGGCATATATGTATGCATTCTTTAACACTTTCGTCTTGTTTCTTGTGTTTGTAGGCGCTAGCGGCGGCTGCGGAGGACCTGCAGAAGGAGCACCAGTGGAAGGATGATCTTGACGTAATGCTTCACACATTCACATTTTGTAAACACTCTGAAACACACACACGCAGGTGGGAGAAACAAGGCTGTGAAACTTTTGCCAGGGCATGCTTTCAATCAGTCCTTTATTGGATAAGAACAGATACCGGACACATTTACACACGTCATCACCTTATTTAGATGGTGAGATAATCAATTGGGTTGGAAAATGCTGGCATCCTGGTCTCAGACCTTACGTCTGTGGTATTGATTCATTTCAGGTTCCCACAGACTTAAATATCAATTCTAATTTGCAGAGAAATGGATGTGATGTCTGGTTGTCTGGTTATAGATTTGTCAGTCAAGTGTTGTCTGAATGAGTTGTCAAAATTTGTAGCTCAGCAATATTTCATTTCTGAATCAGCCTTGGGGAGATTCTCTATTTAAAATGCTTTTAAAATGTAATGTTTTAAAACTTTAACTTAAAAAGTTTCAAAACATGTTTATTCAGTGGTTGTAATCTGAATATTAGAGAGATATTGAGAGGTTCAGTTTATCACAACCAGTGGTGATTTGCCACAGTAATATATGTGATAGTGAGCATATATACAGCATATATATTCATCATCTAATATTCACTTAAATTTCATTTTAAAAAACACTGTTAAATGCAATTTTTAGCAAATCTCAAAATGAAAAAATGAATTGATGAAAAGCTAAAAAGGTCAAATAAAAAAAATATTGAATAAAAATAACAAATGTTGCTTTGCAACTATCTGAATGGTTTAAGTTTAAATACTAAAATTGCAAAAAGAAAAGCCATAATAAAAATAAAGATAAATAGAAATATTTAAAAATAATAATAATGAAAATGACAAAAGTACATAACAAAGATTGCTAAATCAAACTAAATCTGAAATTAAAACTGAAAATATAAAAAGCTAATCTGAAATATTAATAAATATTATAGTAGTATATAGATAATACTATGTAGCATTTAAAACAAATTATGTTGTAATATTTATTTATTTACACAAAATATAATTGAATATTTATATCGGCCGTAATATGAAAATCGTTATTGGACAGTTCTAATTTACATGGTACTTCCGTGATACGTGTTAAAAAAAATGCATTATAATGATTTTATTTTTCAGAGTTAAGATGTTATACTCATAGTGTGTACTGGAAATCAAACAAATGTGTGGGCGCCTTTTGTGTTCAAAAGTCTTTCCTGCCTGGAGCTGTCACAGCAGGTGCTTGTCTTCAAGCCTTTCTTGTGGACACAATTGTTGTGAAAGACAGAAAGGTTTTCTTTTTAGTTATTGATGGGATGCAGGTAGAATCATGTTAAAGACACAATCTGCAAGGTCAAGAGTTTGAACCCATGCAGGGCTGATCTATATGTGCATGTCTCAGCGATTAGTGGTCTATAACCTAAAAAGAGTGTCTGCCACATGATTAGCAAGCAAGTAGGACAGGTGGCGGCAGCCGGTGATGATCCACTCCTATGTCTCCAAGGCAACTGTATGTCAGATAGTGAGCTTGCTTGTTAACGCCCCACTAATGCTAGTCCTGACAGCACCCTCACACTGTGAGGAGAACAACCCTGGGAGAAGACACACACACACACACACACCTAAAACAACATGCATCACTTTTGGGAAAGAGAGAGTACAAAAATTTAACCTTTTGTGAATTCACATAAAGTGTGAGCATTTTTCATGTTTTATGTTTGTTAGTTGCACCACAACTTCTGCACTAAACCCTAAAACCATTAAGTATAAACTTCCACAAAATGAGAAACACACACACACCTAAAGCAACATGCACCACTTCAGGGAAGGAGAGAGTACAAAAATTGAACAACTTCCTTTTGCGAATGCACAAAGATTAGGTACAAACCACACATAGGCCTGATTTCACAGACAGGGTTTAGGTTAAACCAGGATTAGGGAATATTTCAATTAGGACATTTAAGTACTTTTTATAAACAAGCCTTTGAAAAAAAACAATACTGATGTGTATCTTGATACAAACCAAAGGCACTGACATATTTTAAGGTCAGTTAGTGTAAGTTTCTTTAAATTGAAACAGCTCAGATTTACATATTAGTCTGGGATTAGGCCTACTTGTTTGTGAAACCGAGGAATAGAGAGCTAAATAAAGACACTTGGAAATACACAGTCACATTCAGATTGAATATACTGTTAGAGATGGACACTTTGACAAAAAATGCAATAAACTGATGATTGATAAAATATAAGATGGAACAATATTTTAATTTTAGTAAAGTCTCATATAGCTTCTTTTAAATAAGCATGATTTAATGAATTTTTTAAATACTACTACTACTACTAATAATAATAATTTCTAAATATAATATAAAACCAACTTGCTGAAAACTATTGCAAAAATAGATTTGACCTCAGAGAATCACAAATTAATATAAAAACACTTAAAACTATATGCAAATGCCTATACAAATGCCTATATTTCTGCAACATTATGGAATGTTAATTTGTGATCGTGAAATATAAATCAATATTGTGACAAAAACCTAAGAAGAACATTAATAGAATGCTAGAAATTGGTGTTTATGAAACATAAAACCTAAAAATAACCATTATAAAACCTTTTTTTTTTTTGTCTGTATATGTTTTAGTAGGTTGTTGCACAAACCTACCCTTGTAACCTTTCTGGAATGTTTATGATTATAAAAAAAAAAAAAAAAAAAAGATAACATTAATAAGACTGCCCAACTAAATAAACATTGAAACCAAACTATCCTAATGAATATTTAAGTCTTTGATATTAAAACACTAAAGTCTTGTTCACTCTTTGTCAAACAGGTGAATGATACCATCTACTACAATGCCAAGGACAAGGTAAGGATTCTTTTTTAAAAATGCATGCTTGGATATAAACAAAACAACACAGAAATGAAAATTAACACAGTGTTTTTTGTTGTTTGAGAGGTTATTGCTTATTTTTATGTTCCTAGTTTGACATCAATGACACTGAAACACGCCAGAACCGTGTCAAGCTAGATTTCAAAGTGGATCCTGCTTTCAAACGCCCTGTTTCATTGAACACAACAGCAGTTCACATTCCCACTGATATCTACGAGGGCTGTGAGTACACACACACACACACACACACATATTCGCATGTGTTCTTTTTTTACTACTTTGCATGGTAGCTAAAATACCAGTTTATAAAATCAATCTTTCAGTGACAGCTCGGCTTTATTGCTGGGTGTCAGGTGTGGACAGCCAGAGGCTTGTGGAAAAACTGCAGACTAAATTTAGAGAGCAGCCCAGTTCAAACGCAGCACGCCTGGCCCCTGAGTGACCCCACAACCCCCAATATCCTCCAGCAAGAGAATAGCTCTCACTCACTGTCTCTTGCTTTAAAAGGTTATGGGTTATGAATGCTTTGAGGTGAGAAAGCTACTGTAGATCATGAGTAGCTTGTAGCTTGAGTAAATCCAAGATGTTTGTTTCTTCATCAGAACAGATTTGGAAAAATTTTGCATTACATCACTTGTTCACCAGTGGATCCTCGGAAGTGGATGGGTGCAGTCGGAATGGGAGTTCAAAAGCAATTAAAATCATCCTAATAATCCACATCCAGTCGATTATTTGACATTTTGTGAAATGAAAAGCTGCGTGTTTGTAAGAGAAAATCCAACAAGACTTTAAACCATGGCTTCTGGTCAAAATGCGAGTCCATAATCCATAATAAGGCTCCCTCCAGTGAAAACGTCTTAGGTTACATATGTAACCCCAGTTCCTCAATGGAACGAGACGCTGCGCTTGGAGATGCTTTGGGGAACGCCTTCAGCGTGACCGGCTCTGAATACAAATGAAATCTGTCCAAAGGATGCGGGACGTCATGGGCGAGGTGACGTAATGACCAGCTGGCATAAAAGCATGTGCGGTGAAACCGGCGTCAGCTTTTAAATTGAAGCAAGCTCTGGCAGGGATGCCGGAAGTGTGGCCTCGCGACGCAGCGTCTCGTTCCTTCGAGGAACTGGGGTTACATACGTAACCTAAGACATTCCTCTTCAGGAACTCGAGCTGCGTCTGGAGGCGCTTTGGGGAACGAGATACCCACGGCACCAGACTTCCCAATCCCTGCCCCGTGTGTATCCGTATGGAGCACATCTAGGGCGAGAGAACGGAAGAGCGTACAGTCTCCTCGTAGAGGGAGCTCTGGATTGGAGAATGGTCTCAACAACCTCCGTTGAGTGACCGGAGGCTACGAGCCGTGCCCCCTCAGGGGCCACACCCACAGCTTCCACAACTCCGGGCGGGGATGCACAAGGTGTCTCCTGCCTGTGAGAGGAGATCCCTCCTGACTGGAGGGAAATCAGGTCCGAGACTACCATACTCGGCCCGGCCGGAACGGGGCTACTAATAGCAGCCAGAGTCCATCCCGGCGCACTCTCTCCAGAACTCCGGGGAGCAGAGCAATCGGGGGAAAGGTGTACAGACGAAACGTCTGTGTTACTTATGTAACCTCAGCTCCTCGAGGGAACGAGACGCTGCGTCAAACGACGCTTTGGGGAACGCCTACAGCGTAACCGGCTCTGAATACCAATCAAATCTGTCCAGAAATGGGAAGGGACGTCACGGGCGAGGTGACGTAATGACCAGCTGGTACAAAAGCACGTGCGGTGAAACCGGCCTCAGCTTCTAGAATGAAGCAAGCGTTGGCAGGGATGCCGGAAGTGTGGCCCCGTGACGCAGCGTCTCGTTCCCTCGAGGAACTGAGGTTACATAAGTAACCCAGACGTTCCTCTTCAGGAACTCAAGCTGCGTCAAACGACGCTTTGGGGAACGAGATACCAACGGCTCCAGACTTCCGCACCACTGCCCTGTGTGTCCAAAAGAGGCGCACAGCTAGGGCAAGAGAACGGAAGAACCTGGAGTGGCTCGCATGTCCAGGCCAAGAATCTGACGAAGGTCAGAGGCGTGGACCAACCCGCAGCGTTGCAGATGTCCTGAATAGAGACAACTGCGAGAAAGGCCTTGGAGGCCGCCACACTCCTAGTGGAATGAGCCCTGACTCCCATCGGCGAGGGGAGGTCAGAAGACTCATAAGCCATGTGAATGGCATCCACAATCCACCGACCGAGGGTCTGCTTGGAAGCAGGCAGACCTCTCTTAGGAGGACCATAGCACACTAGCAACTGGTCCGTCCTTCTCCACATGGCAGCTCTGTGGACGTACGCGTCCAGTGCTCGCACTGGACACATACGGTTTAGATTCAGCTGGTCAGGTTCCCGAAAGGGAGGAGGACTAAGGGCCTGCAGTACGACAGGCTGTGGTGTGACAGAAGGAACCTTGGGGACATACCCTGCACGAGGGTATAGAAAGGCTTTGGCCATACCAGGCGCAAAGTCCAAATGGGTAGGGGCCACTGAAAGGGCCTGCAGGTCCCCCACTCTCTTCAGAGATGCCATCGCCAGAAGAAACCCGGTCTTCAGAGTGAGATGGCGATCTGAGATCTCCTCTATAGGCTCGAAGGGAGGCCTACAGAGAGCGTTCAGCACCACAGCCAAGTCCCAAGGCGGGACCCGGGACCGTACCGGAGGCCTTAGCCTCAGTGCACCACTAGGGGTTGTGCGCCTACTGTCAAACCACCAAGAGGGGTGTGGTAAGCAGAAATTGCCGCAACATAGACATTCAAGGTGGAGTGGGCTAACCCTGCGGAGAGTCGAGCCTGCAGGAACTCCAGCACTGTACCTACTGGGCAGTTAACTGGGTCGAGCTGGCGATCTCCGCACCATGAAGTGATGAGTCTCCACTTCAGGGCGTACAGTTTCCTCGTAGAGGGAGCTCTGGACTGGAGAATGGTCTCAACAACCTCGGTTGAGAGACCGGAAGCTATCCGCTGTGCCCCCTCAGGGGCCACACCCACAGCTTCCATAACTCCGGGCAGGGGTGCACAAGGGTGCCTCCTGCCTGTGAAAGGAGATCCCTCCTGACTGGAACCTCCCATGGGGAGCCGTCGAGGAGGAAAATCAAGTCCGAGAACCATACTCGGCCCGGCCAGCCCCACGGAGCTGGATGACATAGATAGTACCAGAGGGGACATTGCGCTGCCTGAGTAGCGAAGAGGTCCACCTGAACCTGGCCAAACACTCTCCAGATCTGCTTCACCACCTCGGTGTGAAGCATTAATTCCCCGGATAACAGCCCCTGCCTCGACAGGGTGTCTGCTCCCCATTGAGATACTAACGCAGATGCTCAGAAGGGAGCGGCATGCTCAAGGTGACCCTCTAAGTTGAGGGGAACAGTGCCAGCTCGACCAACAGGAGAGCCGGGAGGGAGCAGCATGCTCGTAGGTGACCTCATAGTGAGGGGAGCAATGCTAGCTCTACCAAGGCAGAGCTCTGGAGAGCGGAGCACTTAACTCTCCGCATGAGAGGGAACTCAGACGCTCAGAAGGGAGCGGCATGCTCAAAGGTGACCCTCAAAGTTGAGGGGAGCAATGCCAGCTCGACCAACCAGGAGAGCTCGGCCTCATAGCCCACACAAGGATCTGGTGCGCCAGCCTGTACAGGGGGCGCGAACCGCAGACCTCCTTGGTGGTTGCTATAAGAGACCACCGATGTGTTGTCGGTGCGAACTAACACATGGCAACCTCTTAGGTCTGGGAGAAAGTATTTCAGAGCCTGAAACACGGCCAGCATCTCGAGCCTGTTGAAGTGCCAGGCGAGATGATGACCCCTCCACCGACCGTGAGCAGGGTGGCCACTCATGACCGCTCCCCAACCGGTGAGGGATGCGTCCGTCGCTAGCGTACGCGGCATCAAGGAGCTCCCAACACCAGGCCCTGGGACAAGAACCAAGGTTGTCTCCACATGTCCAAGGCACGTAGGCACCGCCACGTGACCTTGATCGTGCGAAGCGGGTTTCCCCTCGGGGAGAACCCCTTGGTCTTGAGCCACCACTATAGGGGTCTCATGTACAGCAGGCCAAAAGGTATCCCGTTGGACGCAGCTGCCACCAGACCCAGCAGTATCTGAAACTGCTTGACAGTGAGTGACTGGCCTTCTTTCACCCTCCTGACTTTTGTGAGGATTGACTCGATCCGAGCAGGAGACATACGTGCCTGCAACGTGGTCAAATCCCCACCACCCCCAGATAAGTGGTTCTCTGTAATGGAGAAAGCACACTTTCCTTGGGGTTCAGTCTTAACCCCAACACTTTTAAGTGAGCGAGAACAACACCTCAATGTTGAGCCGCCCTCCGCTCTGATAGAGCGAGAACCAACCAAAGGTCGATGTAATTGAGTATGCGGGCGCCCCGTAGCTAACGCGGCGCCCATACACTCGTAAAAGTGTGGGGTGAGAATGCTAGGCCGAAGGGAAGTACCCGATATTGGTAAGCTTTTGCCCCCAAAAGCAAACCTCAGGAACTTCCTGTGAGTGGGAAGGACGGAGACATGGAAGTATGCGTCTTTTAGATCTACGTGTCAAACCAGTCCTCGGACTTGATCTGAGATACTTACCTGTCTATCAGACCAGTCCTCGGACTTGATCTCAGTACTTACCTGAGCATCTTGAACTTCAGTCTTGCAGACTGAGCGGTTCAATTGATGCAGATCTAAAATGGGACGCATCCTCCTTCTTGGAACTATGAAGTACCGGCTGTAGAACCCGGACTCTCTTCGTAAGGAGGACCCACCTCGATGGCTTCCTTCCTTAAAAGAGTATCTACCTCTTGTTCCATTATCAGAGCCTGCTCGGGGCCCACTAACGTGGAATTCACCCCGTTGAATTGAGGCGGACGAGAATCGAACTGGATTCTGTAGCCTCTCTCTATAGTGCGCAGGACCCATCGAGACACATTTGGCAGTAGTTTCCACGCTGCAAAATAGTCTACTAAGGGAACCAGTCTCTCGAGACTGGCCTCTGGTGTAACCGGAGTGGCTAGTTCGGTGCCCTGGTTCGGCTAGCTGCTCCAGAGACCCCCGAAGGTGTGGCGAGCATCTCAGCTCCGCTACGGTTCCGGGCGGAAAAGACTGAGATATGTGCTCGCTGGAGACCGCTGTGCCCTGGAACACCATATGTGGCAGGGTTAGCAGATCGATCTCCTGAGGGCACTGGGGGAAGACGAGCACCGTACGCTGCAGTGACTCGTACTCTACCCCAGCGGGGCTACCCTCATAAGCCCTGATCCCACTCACATCAGGGCTTCTTGGCCGAAGACCTCTTCGCCTGCTTGGCTGGGAGGTCCTTGACCGCGCACCCTTCTTACCGCCCCGACCCGCTCCAGCGGGGCCGAGCTTGCCTATACGAGGAGCCAGCACGCGGCAGGGGCTACTCTCGCCCAGCAGCCCCGTGAGCTAGAGAGCGGCGAGGGAGAAACCGCTGGAACGCCGCTGCCTGCCTCCCGAACCGAAAAGGCCAGAAGGCAAAGTGGGGCATGCAGAAGGAAGACCTTGTCGCGGTCTTTAAATCCGACAGGGTCAACCAAAGATGCCTCTCCGCCTCCGCCAGGGAGACCGTCGGGCAAACAGCCCTGGCGGAGGCGGAGAGGCATCTTTGGTTGACCCTGTCGGATTTAAAGACCGCGAGAGACAAATCAGCGGTTTTGCGAAGTTCACGGATGTCCTCCGCACTAAATCCCTCTCCCTCATCCAACTCCTTGAGCAGGTCAGCCTGGCATGCCCGCAACACCACCATGGTGTGCAGACATAAGCCAGCCCGATCTGCTGCCGCGTACCCCTTTCCTTCAGAGACGACGCAGCATAAGGGGACAGATAGCTTGCAAGCGTCTGTTCCACACGTGGCATCGCTCTGTAACCGCGCTCACTCGTCCCCATCACATTACTGTAGTAATCGAAAGAGGGGACGAAGAGGCGGGCTGAAATGTTTTCCCAACGACTTCGACACCTCAGTGTGGAGGTCGGGGAAAAAAAGGCAGGCTCCGATGTGGAGGCGAGTCTGAAACCGCAGAAAACGCTCGTATAACCCTCTCTGCGGTTCGACAAGACACTCCACAAGCTCCTCATATTGGGGTGAAAGAGGGGGTGCAACATACTCGGCGCCTCCTGTATCAACCTCCTCGGAGGAAGACAAGAGAAACGCAGAGGCCGCTGACCGAGGGGAAGTATCCGCGAGGCAGGCTTCCGAACTCGGGGAGCGGTCATGGGATCCGACAGGTGAGGATGGAGATAGAGACTTGCTCCTCTCTGATCCCTCCATCAGATCCCGCCGCGAACCCCATGAGCGCTGCCCCCGCTCTGCCTCAGCGGAAGCGGGGCCAGCGCTGCGGGGAACGCCAAAGAAAGAACCCACCTCCGGAGAGGAGGGACTTTCGGGAGCAAAGCACGCGCAGAGGAAGGCTCCCGCGCGGGCAAACAGCCCCCTCGAGAGCCGCCCCCGCATATCCTGCTCCCAAGCAAAGCACACACAAGCCGCGTGTATCCCCTGCATGCAAAAACGTTTGTAGGGAGGAAAACACCGCCCGTGTTGCGCCCTGCTCCCATGTTTAAACAGACAGATAACACTATATACTCACGGAGATCTAGATAACACTACATACTCACAGAGATCCAGAGTGCTGCCTGAAAGAAAAAAAGCTGACACTGGTTTCACTGCATGTGCTTTTATGCCAGCTGGCCATTACGTCACCTCGCCCGTGACGTCCCGCCATCCTTTGGACAGATTTAATTTGTATTCAGAGCCGGTCACACTGAAGGCATTCCCCAAAGCGTCTCCAGATGCACCTTGAGTTCCTGAAGAGGAAAGTCCATTCCCTGTTGTCTTCTCACATCAAAATCCACCAACATATTTGCTTTGGACTGTTTTTGCTTGTATACATTGCTTGATCTGTGCATATTTCTCTCCTGATTCAGACGAGATGACTTTTTCACTGGAGAAAGCATTAGTATGATTAGAGGACATAATGTTTTTTTTTTTTTTTTTTTTATTACAAACAGTTTTTTGCTTCACAAAACATTTAGTGTGTATTATTGTGATGTTTTTATCAACCGTTTGGGCTCTCATTCTGACGGCACCCATTCCCTGCAGGGGATCCACTGATGAGCAAGTGCTGCAATCCTTAATTTCTCCAAATCTGTTTTTTCGATAAAGAGACAAACTCATCTACATCTTGTATGGCCAAAGAGTAATTTTTTTTTAGCAAATTTTCATTTAAGGGTTATGTTTTGCTCAGTACTCCCGCCCTCCAAAATCTCATTGGTCCCTCATAGCTGTATATTAAACATCACATGCATATGTTGGCTGTGATTTTATAACAAGTTGGTCAAATCGGTTAGCACTTGGTGCATCATATTCTCTGGGTTGGCAGAAATCTGATCTCCTCAATGATGGGCTCACTGTGGCCTTGCGTTTGTGTGAGTGTTCACAGGCAAATGAGTCTGATGTGACATTTGTGTTCTAGAATGAGGAATGAGGCAGCCGCATTCATCATATGACTCATCTCTCTCTGTCCCGCTGTCTCTCTTTATCTACTTTTACTCACTTCAAATTACTCTTAGTACCTTTTGCTTTCCGCCTGATTTTCTTGGTCCCGCAGTATTGCTTAGTGCAACTCAGCAGCAGCCATTGTGTGAAGCTTTCGAGCAATATTCTGTTTTCCATTCAAACTGTGTTTTTTAACTCTCTATATTTAATAATAGTTTATTATGTAATAATGTGGCTGATTATTCAAGTGTTTGTGTATTCATATGTGTGTATGTGTGTGTGTGTGTGTGTGTTATTGGGGGCTGTAGGCTGTCAGTGTGTTTGTGTCTTATATGATTCTGTGCGTTTTGCCTCAACGCAGTGTGTCATCTGTCATCACAATCTCAAGATGGACACAGACATGCTCACAGAGTGTGTGTGAGCTCGATGACGTGTCTGTCACATGGATCCCTCTGGCTGTGCTCGTAGTGCTCAGATTGGTTTTACTGTTGACTGTTTTCCCTGATTCATTTAAACCAGTGAAAGTTTTTTGTTTTTACCACGCATTTGGTACTTGTTCAAGTGTTCATACTTTGGCAAGTGTTCATTTTGGACCCTAAGTGCCGATGTACAGTCATACACTTCCAGTTTCTATTTTGTAATTGGACTTTAATCTTGTTATTTGTGCTGATTTTCCAGACAGAAGCAAATAGTGATATGACCAACAGAGAGAGAGACATCTGGTTGTATGGGTGTTAGCTAAAAAGGATGTGTGTGGTGTCTAACCCTGCAGACTGACAGCCTGATGGATGAACAACAGGAAGGGGTGTGAAACCACATCTAATCCAACTGAAAACACACACACACACACACACACATACAGTAGAGTGGATGATTGTAAACAGCTATATACTCTCATTCGCTAATGCACTTCCTTTGGGATCAGTAAATTATGCCTTCATGGACTAGAATTATATAGATATATGCAATAGCCTTTACTTGCAGTATTGACTTTTGACATATGGAGTCTGTATGTATGTAAAGACATGACGTGTAGTAAGTATATGTGTGTGTGGGTGGGTGCATGCAGAAGGGATATCCTCTCAATGATTACAAGCTTTCATGGTTCTCCACCGATCCTGCAATTTAGCACTCACTCTGCCACAGCGCCACTATAAAGATTATTATGTTTTCAGAGCTGTTTCTTGCCTCAGTGTGAGAGAGTTTGGTCCTAGTTGATGGCTTGATTTATTATTTATTTTACGTGAATTACAGTCAACTAAGTGCAATTATTGTGGAACAGGTATTGTCTCTGTATTTTATTTGTCGATCATGTGATCACGTACATGCACATTTATTTATTTATTGTGATTTTTGTTTGAATTCTTCTAGTTAACTAGGCAAAATTATTGTTACAGGTTTTGTCACTGTATTTCATTTAATGATTATGTACATAAAGATTAATTGATTGATATTTTTGTTTATGAATTATTTTAATTTATTAACATAGAGATTGTGTCACAGAAATAGCAAACAAGTCAATTCCAGCAATTTCCAACAAAAATGTTTATGAATTTATGGCTAGTTTGTGTCATCTGTCGTGTGTGTCATGTGTTCCTGCCTCTTGTGTCCATATTTGGTTTGTTTCCTGTCCTTGTCTAGTGTGATCATTAGTTAATCCTTGTACAGCTGTGTTTGTCTCTTTATCTATGATTATCCTGTTTATTTATAGTCCTGTCTGTTCAGTTTGATTTCGTCTGGTCTACTCGTTACTCCCCGATGTTCCTGTCTGTGTCTGCCTTGCCTTGTCTTGCCCTGCCCTGCCTTGCCCTGCCTTGATGTCTTCAGTAAAGACTGTTATTTTACGTTACATCCTCGTCTGCGTGGTCCTTTCTCCTCCCTTGTGTGTGCACCGTGACAGAAGACCAGAACCAACATTAAGCGTCGCCCCTTCACACCGTTTTGTTTTTTCGTTTCAATAGTCTTTTGTGTTGTTCCTGTCAGTTTGTCCCGTGGCATGGAAGTCGCCACTCGTGCTTCTGCCCTAGCCCACGACATGTCGGCGTGGGAGTTCGGCAAGATCGCTGGCCGCGAGCCCTCCAGCCCGCCAATCGCGGGAGATATCTGCCGCTGCCTGCGACTATCCCAACCCAGCCGCTCACTCCAGCCCGCCGTTCGCGGGAGATCGCCGCCGCCGTCCGTGGGGAAAGCCAACCCACCGTCGGCGGCTCCCTCAAGTCACACCTCCATCCGCGGCTCACCCCAGCACGCCGTTCGCGGGAGATCACGCCACCGTCCGCGGCTCACCCAGGCCGCCGGCCCGCTGCTGTTTCAAGCTTGCCGGCCCGCCGCTGACTCAAGCCCGCCGACCGCTGCCCTGGATCCAGTTCCACATGTCATGGCCAGGAGTGCCATTTTTTAAAGTCTTGTCGTGCCCTCAAGAACAGTTTTAATCATGTCAGTCGGTCTTGTTCACGGAGACTTGTCTGGGGCAGGTGGCTCTTGTAGTGGCCGCGGAAGCCATTTCCAGCCGCCTGCCCCCTTGTCGCGGAAGTGGAGGCGGATGCTAAAGGACCCTGTGAGAGCCCCTGACTCCTTGTCATGCCCAGGAGAAGCCTCAGCTTCCGAGCTAGCCCAGGAGGACTTCCTGTTGCTGTGGGCTGCCCTGTCCAGTCCTGTTCCTGTGTGTTTAGTCCTGTGTGGACTGTCCTGTCATGTCCTGTCCTGTGTGTTTAGCCCTGGAGGGCTCCTGATACCCCTGAGCTGCCCCATGGAAATTTTTTGGGGGGGGGGGGGTAGAAGGGTTTCGGCTGGAGTGGGAATTGTTCCTTGCTCCGCCTTGGCCTCCAGAGCTCCCTGCACCGCCATGGCGTCCATCGGTCTGTTCCGCTCTGTAAGCCCCCGTCCTGTGTTCCTGTCCGTGCTTGTCCTGAGGGGCCTCCAGAGCACCCTCCCCCCCTCCCCGGTGGAACTGTTAAGGCTCGGGACGAGCCTTTCGGGAGGGGGGAGTTATGTCAGTCATCTGTCGTGTGTGTCATGTGTTCCCGCCTCTTGTGTCCATATTTGGTTTGTTTCCTGTCCTCGTCTAGTGTGATCATTAGTTAATCCTTGTACAGCTGTGTTTGTCTCATTATCTATGATTATCCTGTGTATTTATAGTCCTGTCTGTTCAGTTTGATTTCGTCTGGTCTACTCGTTACTCCCCGGTGTTCCTGTCTGTGTCTGCCTTGCCTTGTCTTGCCCTGCATTGATGTCTTCAGTAAAGACTGTTATTTTGCGTTACATCCTCGTCTGTGTGTTCCTTGTTCCTCCCTTGTGTGTGCACCGTGACAGTTTGCAGTTGTCTGTATAATTATAATACATGTCATTTCTAGGTATCATTGCTTTATTTCTATAATAAAGGAAATCTTGTAAATTGTGCAATGTTGTAAAACAAGTCATTAAAAATAATATTTAAATAATAATAATGCTTGTAATACAATTAATAATATTAATGCATGCGGAGTTAAATTAAAATTAGAACAGTAAAATTCAAAATGTAAGCAATTATAACATGTAAATATAAATGTATTTAAATTATTATTTTTTTTTTAAATGGGCCACTGAAAGTATTGGCGGGGCGACTAGAAATCTGAGTCAGATAAAAAAAAGGCTTGCTTTTGAGTCCCCTCGAGTAAAAAGTGTGTGAGTAAAAAGTGCTGTTCCTCTACTCACTGTAAGTGTCCTAAAAGGGCATGACATGGCAATTTCTAGCAATTTCTTTAATTTGTCTCTCCACACTGAAATTGAAAATGCAGGCAACACTACACAGTTTAAGCCTTGAATTTATGTGCAATTTTGAGGGATAGGATTTTGGACCAATGAGATTTCAACATGGGTGGGACTTTCTAGGACAAAAACTGATTTAAATGGCTTGTGTATAGTTAAAACACGCTGGCTGTTAGGCTACAAACTGTTTATGATTAACTCACTTGCGCATATTCTTTCCAATAACTTTTTTAAATCCTTTTTCCATACATATTGTTTACTATAGGCAATGAGTATATCAGATGAGATGTAGCTTTGGGCTGCTGATGGACCCTCTTAAAGATGATCGATAGGGTCTGGTCTGCTTTTGAGTGATGGAGAAGGCCTGTATTGATTGCACACCTAGAGTGGTAGGAGTCTTGATAGAAAGAGGAAGTGGGTGGCATTGGAAGGGTAGTAATAAACGTTTCATGGGATCAAACAAAGGCGGTAATGATTCTAATTATAATTTAGTATCATAACACTTAAACTAAAGAGATATCAATGACTTTTTGGGGGAATGAGTCATGTGGCATCATGGGAAAAGATGTCATATCTTTGCCAGGGCTCTTTTTAAAATGTTAGCATCACTCTCACTTATTGTGTCCATTTATGACATTCTCTGGAAAAAGGGCCCGTTTTTCCTATAATTCCATTAGAACTGCATTAGCTAATAGTTCATTTTGTTGTTTCCTCTACCGCAGTTGTTCACTTAGCATAACATGATGGGATCTGAAGTTTTGAGAGCCAGTTTATTGATTTATCCCTGATTTGGGGTTCATTTGAGTGTTTGTTAGAACAGAGCTCTCAGAAAACATGTCAGCTTGAGTTAAATCCCATAAGACCTGTGGGGATCCTGTATATTTATGTGTTTGTAACAGCCACTATAATCCTGAATGAGCTAAACTGGACTGCGGCTCTGGATGAAGTCTTTAAGAAGAACAAGAGAGATGACCCGTCCCTCCTCTGGCAGGTGTTTGGCAGCGCAACTGGCCTGGCTCGATACTTCCCAGGTAAAGCACTAGAATGAATAGGAACTCCATGTTATCAAGCAGTTTCAATATTTACAGACATTCATAAAAACACAAAGACTACAGAAAGCCATTGCGGGACATAGTTCCTGTCTCAAATGCAGTTCATAGCTGATTTGGAGCAAGGACTGTAGACATGGTGAACACAAAAAACGAGGCAGGAAATAAAAAGTGAAAAGCAAAAACTAGTGCACAAAACAGACAACACAGAGTGAAAGGGAATTCATGAGTGCTAGATGACTATTAATTTACATAATATTTCAGTTTTGAGTAGTATAATTGAAATTATAAATGTAATGCAAGTCATGATATTTTGTTTGTTTCATTTTTTCATTAGCATCAAAATAATATTAAATTGATTTGAATTACATTGTATTAAATTGATATTAAATATCAAACCTACATTTATAACTAAATATTAAGTATAATTTATTGTTATATATTTTTTTATTATTATTTATTCATTCATTTATTCAGTCTTATTTTGTTTGTGCATCATAGGCCCATAACACTTATATCTATTTACACTGACTGTTACTTAAAATTTTTTTATCTCCTTCATTAGAAGTGATTGTAGAAGGTTGGGAAGATAATAATCGTAATAAACCCATTATCCCACTCTCCCATCTGCTCTAGCTTCCCCTTGGGTTGACACGAGGAGCACACCAAACAAGATTGACCTGTATGATGTACGCCGAAGGCCCTGGTGAGCTGACCTGTGCTGCTTTAATTTATAAGTGTCTGCTTATGAGAGAGATAGCAAGTGTTGTTTTTCTTCAATTTCTTTCTCAGTTGTTATGCCTGATGTTTTTTTTCTTGTGTGTGTTTGAAGGTATATTCAAGGGGCAGCTTCACCTAAAGACATGTTGATCCTGGTGGACGCGTGAGTGAAGTCTCTATGATTTACTGTTACAGTTCATACACTCTTTGACACAAACCCAGCAAGCTGCTCAAGCAGTCTTTCTCACAACTGATCCTGTTTCAATTTTGTACTTTGAGCAACTGGTTGATCAGCAGAATGTAATTTTTCATTGCGTGTGACACATCCCACGCTCTCTACTTAAAGAGCTCATGTTAGTTCTGCATTAGAGTCATTTATCAGCGTGAGAGAGAGAGAGATGCTGATTAAAGACTGACACAGCGTGCCAATTGCGCCAATGAGAGGTGAGAGTAATAAACATGAAAAATCAATTTTTGCTTTTTTTGATCTTTGAATAACAGAGTTGTGTTAAATTAAGCAGTTTATGAATATCAATATGAACAATCTTTTTGTTCCCATAATGTGCCTTAAACTGTTATTCCACACATATTCATCATTAAAAATTTGCATTCAAAATGAAGAAGCACATTACAGTCATGCTTGGCATGTGAATACATTTCTAATGTAGATGTAACTGAAAAGTCAGTTACGGATATGACCCAGAAATATACAACATCCATCAAAAACCACATTAATGTGTCATTATGTAGTATGTTTTATCATACTTTGTCTTTTGGTTACAAGTGAAATTAGCCATGTTGTGTTGGAAAATATGGCCTTGAAGAGTTGTTTCTGTTATTGCTCAGCCGTAATGATGATGGTGTTGTGCTGTCTGGGCGTTGAGCCCATTAGTGTAGATCAGCTTTAGCCAATCAATGTAGTTTAGCTTTATGACTAAACACTAAAGCCCACACACCTCCCATTGGAATCACAGAGTGATTATTAACCCGTAAAAACCTAATGCGGCATGTCAGTTCTGGAGACATTAAAAGCCTAAATGGTGTTTAGTCTTCTCTGGATGTGTTGTTTTGACTTTTTGTTATCTGCCAGCGATCAACTTAGTGAGAGATTTTAGTTCTGTTTCCCCTCAGCTTTTATTTATTTATTTATTTATTATGCTCTTTGGGCTCTTCATTGCTGTAATGTGTCTCTCTTTTGGATTGATTGATTGATTTGTAATATTTTACTTTTTTCTCTAGCTTGATTGTTGTCTCGCTGTCTCTCTTTTGGATTGATTAATTAATTAATTAATTCATTCATTCATTCATTCTAGTTATTTTGTTTTTGTTTGTTTTTTTTCAGCTTTTTTCCCCTTCAGCTCTTTGGAATGTCCATAATATTTTATTTTATTGAAATATCTATTTTATTTTAAATTAGTAAGTTGTTTTCAGAGTGAATGAATCAGTGAATCAATCAATTAATGAAAGAATCAATCAATCAATCAGTCAATCCAAAAGAGCAACATTGACAATAACTTATAAATCAATCAGAGACATAGTCATTTCGTATCATTTTTTCCAGCTTCTTTTTCCCTTCACCTCTTCAGGCTGTCCATAATATAATGTAATATAATATAATATAATAAATATCTATTATTAAGTTATTTTCAGTTAGATGTCTATCTTCTGGATTTTTTATTTATTTATTTATTGGACTTCTTTGGGCTGCCCATAAGTTGTCTCTCTCTATATTTTATTGTTTTGTTTTGTTTTAGTTGTTTTCAGTTGGATTTTTTTATTTTTTTTTTGGATTAAGATTTTTTTCTGCCAAATGAAATAAAATGAGTGAAAATAATGAATAAACCTAATCCTAATGAATAAACCTAATCTTTTGTAGCAAACTGTTGTGATTATATAGAAACAAATGTTGAAACTGTGTTGTGATTCTCTGTAGGAGTGGAAGTGTGTCGGGTCTGACACTGAAGCTCATTCGCACTTCTGTCAGCGAGATGCTGGAGACTCTCTCCGATGATGATTACGTCAACATCGTCTCTGTGAGTCTACAGGAGATGTGTGTGTTGCTGAGAGTATGTTTAAATAATGAACTCCTCCGACGCTCCTCAAAAAAATCCGGATTCCTGCTGAGTAGGAATAGAAAATCGGAGGGAAACAGAGGCATGGAGCCTCCAAGCATCCATAACTTCATAGTTCGTTTTTTTGCGGTTTCAGTTGGCGGCAGGCCAAAGAATTATTGATGTTTCCCATCATCCTCTGCTCTAGACACTGTGCAATTCATTTATGAAATGCGTCGTTTATTTAATTTTCTTTGTGAGACTACTGACAGGGATAAAAATCACAAACTCTGTATTCTGCTTTTAAGTGAGCGAGTTGTTTTGTATATTTTCAATGAACTTTCTTCCTCCATTTCTTTAATAGCTTCACGCTTGTATTTTATGGCCTGACTCCAGCTGTGTGAAGTTAGCTTGGCGTTAATGAAATTAGCCAGCAGTGCTCTAAGTGTATTGCTGGCACTGAACCATGGGACTTATATAGAGAACCCGAACAAAGCCTTGAATCTAAAAGATGTCATAAGAATCTTTGCATATATGCGAGCTGCACCTCACAGTCTTAAACAGATTTTTACAGATAACTAACTACAATGCTTTTAAATGGTTTCAGTTCAACAATTCGGCCAAGTCAGTCGCCTGCTTTGAAAACCTGGTCCAAGCAAATGTCCGTAACAAGAAGATTCTGAAGGAGGCAGTCCAGAAGATCACAGCAAATGGCACCACTGACTATAAAATCGGCTTCAAGGAGGCTTTTGACCAGCTCTCCTCAGTAAGAATATGTAATGTAGCTGACCCAAAAACATTATGAGACAATAATATCACTCTTTACCTACGCAACAGCTTTTTGTTGTCACAAAAATCCTCTTTTGTGATAGACTTTTTTTTTTAAAAAAGTGATATAATGTGTAGCCTATTCATTCTATATTGAGATCTAATCTGTGTAAAGGTAACTTTTTTAGTTTGTTGCACCATCTAGTGGCCGCCGCTAGTTATAGGCTACTCAACAAAACTAGCAGCAGGGAATAATAAAGCTATGGCATCACAGTACATCTTCAAGTTATATATATATATATATATTACAGTTATATATATATATCTTTACACTTTTAAAATGATTTGTTACTTTTATAGATGAATGTTTCAAGAGCAAACTGTAACAAGATCATCATGCTATTCACTGATGGAGGGGAGGACAGAGCTTCAGAGATCTTTGATGAGTACAACAGTGAAAAGAACGTGAGGAGCCACATGGACACACATAAAATATAATTTTTTTCTGGGACGCAGCACTGAATTTTCATCAGCCATTACTCCAGTTTTCAGTGTCACATGATCCTTCAGAAATGATTGTAATATTCTGATTTATTATCAGTGTTGAATCTGTTGTGCTGCTTTATATATATATATTTGGAACCTGTGATACTTTGTTCTTTGATGAATAAAAAGTTTAAAAGAACCAAATTTATTCAAAATAGAAATCTTTTGTAACAATGTAAGTCTTTACTATCACTTTTTATCCTTTTAACACATCCTTGCGGAATAAAAGTATTATTATTTTTTTTTAAAGAATGAAAAAATTTACTGACCCCTTTACTTAATTTTTGAATAGTAGTGTATATTGTAACACAAAATTTCTATTTTGAATAAACACTGTTCTTTTTAACTTTTTATTTGTCAAAGAATCCTGAAAAAAAGTATCGCAGGTCCCAAAAAATATTAAGCAGCACAACTGTTTCCAACACTGATAATAAATCAGCATATTAGAATGATTTCTAAAGGATCATGTTACACTGAAGACTGGAGTAATGATGCTAAAAATTCAGCTTTGCTTCACAGGAATAAATTATATTTGAAAGTATTGTTATTTTAAATTGCAACAATATTTCACAAAATTACAATTATTTTCTGTAGTTTTGATCAAACAAATGCAGCCTTGGTGAACATAAGAAACTTCTTTAAAAAACATTAAAGATCTTACTGATCCCAAACTTTTGACTGGCACTGTACATACACCTGGTTTTACAACATAATCCTGTCAATGTCTTTTGTTTCTCTCTTCTGTCAGGTTCGAATCTTCACCTTTTCTGTGGGCCAGCATAACTATGATAAGACACCAATTCAATGGATGGCTTGCAGTAACAACGGTAAAACACTGAAATTTGGAAGACTTATAATATATTATCACATATTAAGATTTTAATGTTTCCTGCAGGCTATTATTATGAGATCCCCTCGATTGGAGCCATCAGGATCAACACTCAGGTAAACGACAGTGCATCGTTCACATAAACGTGACTCCTGTCCAGCATCATACATGATAGTAACTAACCAGCATCCTTTCCATGCAGGAGTACCTGGATGTGTTGGGTAGACCCATGGTGAACGAATACACGAAAGCAAAAAGTGTACAGTGGACCAACGTTTACGTGGACGCTCTAGTACGTCTAATGTTCTATATAGCTGGCTGATATTAGGTTGATTCTGAAGTATTGAATAGCTGTTGTGTTTGTATTTGTGTTGCAGGAATTGGGCCTTGTGATTACAGGCACTCTGCCAGTGTTCAATATGACCAGCACCAGGAAGAGTCAAGACAAGAATAAGGTGGAGTCAGTGAATTGATGTCTTGTGAATCAGATGAACTGAAGTGGAACACTTTCTGTTTTAATGTCCTTGTTATCAATTGCAGGCCCAGAGCCAGTTGATTTTGGGGGTGATGGCCATAGACGTGTCTCTGGATGACATCAAGAGACTGACTCCACATTACACTGTAAGGCGTGAGAGCGTGTGGGTGCGATCTGCACTTCTTAATTTACGACCGATAGTTTGCAACATTGAAGAGCTTGCACAAGCGTTGCATTGACCTGTAGCAGCTGGGTCATGTTACCAGTGCTGCTGCATTCCTTGTGTTTAGTAAATCTTGTTATTTTTTAATTGTTTTTTTTTCAGTGCCAAATAAATTTAAAGTCATTTTATGTTAAACCATAAGTTTAATATTAAATATAGGCATATTATAGCATACATATTCAATGAAAGCTAGGAAAACTTTTTGGGTCTGATTTTGACCTTTTTCAAATGGTTAATGTCCAATATTTTTACTAGTGTGTCAAACGATTAATCGCGATTAATCGCATCCAAAATAAAAGTTTTTGTTTTAATAATATATATGTGTGTGTATATTTATTATTTATATATAAATACACACATATACAGCATATATTTCAAAAATATTTACATGTATTTGCATGTATATATTTATATTCATATAAATTATAACACAAATATATTTAATATATAAACGTAACATATTTCTCATATATATACATGCATGTCTGTGTATTTATACATACATAATAAATATACACAGAACACACAAATATATTATGTAAACAAAAACTGTTATTTTGGATGCGATTCATCGCGATTAATCGCTTGATAGCACTAATTTTTATAGATTTGATTAGTTTGAATGAGTTCGATACACATTTTATATAATAAAGTTTTATTATTTAACTTTTTTTAGAGTCCTTTGTATGTCTAAAGGTTGCACTGATATTTACATTTTGGTTGATACTTATAAGCCAATAATTATCACATTGTTAAATTTACGAAATAAATGTTTTATTTAATTATTTCAATAAAACTAAAATAAAAAACACTAAAATAAAAATACTAAAATAATAACTAATAATAATATAAAATACTAATAGGCCTACGAAAATACTAACTAATACTAAAATCAATTGTTATAAATGTTACAAGTGAATGTAAGCATCAAAAAATAATAGCATATAATATTATAATATTAATATTAATTTTCTTTCTTTCTTTCTTTCTTTTCTTTATTTCTTTGTTTGTTTTGGGTACTGTCAGTGCATACTAAGCAGCAAAAATGAATCATTCAAGCTTAAACTTATGATGAACTCTTTGTGCCAGCCTGGTGGGAGTGTTTATAAACATTTGACATGCAAAAAGATTAGCCAATAATAATTATAATCACCCTTGTCTTTTGTTCCATAAAGCTTGGACCAAATGGATATTACTTCGCCATCGACCCCAACGGCTATGTGCTACTTCATCCCAACCTTCAGCCAAAGGTACGACTCACGCTCATGCCATCGCTGTATGTTTCTTTCTCTCTGTTGTTAAAAGTAGCTGCCCGTAACCTTGTGTATGATTAGTTAAGCAGGGCTGAAGAACCTTCACTACAGGTTATGATTAAATAAATCTGGCCACCCACGTGTGAAGAGGTCATCTGTCCTTTGTAATAAATATCATTTGTGCAATCCAAACACAATCGTTCTGTTTAGTTCACAGATGAAACGGCAAAGAGAGCATTTATTCAAAACACGTGCATGACAATTAGTAAATGTTTAGTCAGTGATCCATGGGATTAGTGAACACTTTTTGTGGAACAAAGTAGATGTGCTGAGAAACAGTTCCTCATTGGGCACTTCTTCAAGGAAAAAGTGACTCATTGGTAAATATTTGTGCACACAAATATGCTGTCCAGTATTGATTTATGGAATTACTTTGAAAGTTGTTTTTGTTTGCCTGCAGGATCTCAAATCTCAAGAACCTGTGACATTGGACTTCTTGGATGCAGAACTAGAGGATGAAGTGAAGGTGAAGGTGAGAGCAAACTTTTATGATGTTCTTTCTTATGCCAAACACGCACAATTTTTTTTATTTGTCAATACAATGAAAGTAAATGGGGTCCAAAACAACGCTGGACCCAACTGACTTTCATTTAATGGACAAAAACCCTTTTTCAAAATAATCTTATATCCCATTAAGTTCAAAAATACGAAATCAGCGCTCAGATTCAAGATTTCTTGTAATAAAATGAATACAGGCTGGTGTGATTTTATTTTGTAACTTAACTTGTGCTCTGTTGTACAGATGTTCAAGTCATAACAAAGTGATTATCGAAGCATCAACAAATAGCAAAGTTGATTCTCAGTCCTGTGTGATTTCATAACAATATGTTGGCTATAAAAATATAATTTTCTCACTTCACAACCCAAATTACTCATTTTCTCACTTGAGAATGACTAAGGGGATATTAGATTACAGTAGTAAATTAAAGCAGTCTCTTCTTTTAGCTGAAAGCAACACTCTGTGTCTGCTTTTGAAGATCCAGTAACATACTGTATTTACAGCAATGATACATCAGTGACACACCTGTCTGTCTGTCTGACTTTTGTCTGTCTATGTCTGTAGATCAGAAGAAGTATGATAGAGGGTGAGAAGGATCAAAAGAGATTCCAAACACTAATGAAGTCTCAAGATGAGGTAATCATGCATGCTTTAAACAGGAAGTGCTTCTCAGCTGGTTTTGCTTCAGAACCCATTTTTTTTTTTTTTTATTAGAAGTCAAATGGAAACAACATAATTGTTTACATTTTTAAAACATTGTACAAAAGCAACCAAAAATCGCCTTTACATGTTAAAGTGTATTAATTGAATTTTATTATTAGTTCCTAAATACCTCTGGTAAAATTTTACTGCACAAAACACATTCTGGTTGGTAGAAACCATGTTTATCTTATTAAGCCATATTAATGTATCATATGTTTCTTATAACAAATGACAAATGAAATTTCACTAAAATGGTGCAACGTTGAATTAGCCACACATACTCTGACATAAAAAAAATTATAAAAATAAAGGTGAACAATCCATTTGACACACTCTTAAATAAATGAATAAACAAATAATTTTTAAGACATGATTTAAGCATAGGTACTATATTTTATTTGTATAGATAGATAGATAGTCAAGTCACCTTTATTTATATATAGCGCTTTTAACAATACAGATTGTGTCAAAGCACTTAACAGTATCAAATTGGAGGATAGAGTGTCAGTAATGTATAATAATAAGATTAAACACTCAATTTCAGTTAAAGGCATTTCATTATTGAATTCAGAGATGTCATTGTCTAGCTCAGTGTAATTTAAATAGTATCTGTGCAATCAAATCGACGATAATCGCTAGAAATTAATTGTCCCCAACTGAGCAAGCCAGAGGCGACAGTGGCAAGGAACCAAAACTCCCTCTGTAACAGAATGGAGAAAAAAACCTTGGGAGAAACCAGGCTCAGTTGGGGGGGCAGTTCTCCTCTGGCCAGACGAAACCCGCAGTTCAGTTCCAACCGCAGCCATGTCAGATTGTGTAAAGGGCTTATCTGATTCTCGTGGTCTTGTCCCGATGGAGCATATTAATTTATAATTTAATGTATTTGTTATATTTGTGTTTTATTCATTATTTGAAGTTTTTCATTTATATGATTTATTCATTTGCTATAATTGTAATGTATAGTTTAATGCATTAATTGTTTCTCTGTCTATTTTTATAATATATATATATTTTATTAATTATAGTTTTAATTTATAGTTTAATTAATTTAATATACTTCTGTTGTGTATATATATTTTTTTATATTATACTATTTATTATTTTAAAATGTATTTATAATTTTTTCATATTTGTATATTATTGTTTTAATTAAAAATTTAAATGTATCAATTTATTATTGTCAGACCTGTGTTTCCCATATCCAGTTTCCCTCCCTCTCGTGCCCATATTTGGTCTTCCCATTCCTGTCCTGGTTTCATGTCATCATTAGTTTATTAGTCCCCAGCCTTGTGTTGTTAATTGTCTAGTTTAGTCTCCCCTTCTTAAGCCCTGTGTTTCCCTGCCTCTGTGTCCATTCTGATCGTCATTTAGTGTTTATCTGTATCTCCAGTGATCCCTGAGTTTGTTCAATAAAATCTGAGCCTTTTGAAGACGCTCCTCGCTTCCTCGTTCCTGGCTGGTTGTGACAGAAGACTGGACCCAAACCGTTACCTCATGGCGGACCAAGCTCCCTGGTCTGCCATGTCTTGGGTCCTGGAACGGGTGCCGCCCTGGAGGCCGGTAGTACATACATGTTTTACCAGCTAAGAAGTTCAGCACTTTTAGAGTTTCATCCCTCTATCTGATGTGAGCATAAGTATTGGAACAGTTGCCTCACAGGTCTTTCTAAGTGATCAGTTGTGTCCTGTTGCATTAATTCTTCAGATATTAAAAGCAGGGAATGTGTCGTATCAGTTATATCCATTACTTCTGCATTCGGAATCTTGCATTCGATGATGACACACACAAACCAGGATGAAGATGAGGGAGCGGACTTTGAGAGAAAAGCAAGCAATTTGGATGCTAAAAGAAAAGAGGAAGTCAATTAGAGCTATAGCAAAAACAAAGGGCATGGAGAAATCAAGAGTTTGGAAACCACCAGCAACCAACAACTACCTGATAGGCTGAGAAAACAACAGTAGTTGATGACAGACAAATCATAAAAGCTGTGAAAATGAACCATAAAAGGTGTGTTTGTACAATCACCAAAAACTTCCAGAAAGCTGGGGTGATGCTCTGACAATCTACTGTCCTCAGGAGGCTTTGACACAGAATTACAGATGCTACACAGCAAGATGCAAACCTCTGACCAGCACCAAAAATAGAAAGGCAAGATTAGAGTTTGCAAAAAAGCCCAAAGGTGAGCCAAAAGAGTTGGAACTGTGTTTATGGGCCGATGAGACAAAGATGAACCTTTATTTAAGTGATGGGAAAGCAAAAATGTGGAGAAAAAAAGGGAACTGCAAATGATCCCAAGCATACAGCCTCATCTGTAAAGCATGGTGGAGGTGGTGTCATGGCATGGGCATGCATGGCTGCCTCTGGAACAGACCCTCTCAACTTTACTGATGACTTAATGTATGATGACAGCAGCAGAATGAATTTGGAAGGGTACAAAACCATCTTGCCTACCAATATTCAATAAAATGCCACCAGATTCATTAGGAAGTGCTTCATATTGCATCAGGACAATGACCCAAAACACCCTGCCAGTTCAGTCAAGGAATTTATAAGGGCAAAGAATTTGAAAGTCTTAGATTGCCCAAGTCAATCTCCATATTTAAATCCGATTGAACATGAATTTCACCAGCTGATGAGGAGAGTAAAGGCAGAAACTCCCCAAAACAAGCAACAATTGGAATTGGCTGCATTAAAGGCTGGGGAAAGGATGAGACCAAGAGTCTGGTGATGTCTATGGGTCAAAGACTCACTGCTGTGATTGTGCGCAAGGGATCTGCAACTAAATAATAGCTTTTAATCTTTTATATCTGCCTTATATTCAACTGTCCCAATACTTATGCTCACATCAATGAGTGGGATGAACTCTAAAAGTGCTGTTCTTTTTATTTGGTAAAACATGTATGTGTTGAAGTTGCTAATAATAAAATGTGACATTCTGTAGTTTTGTCTCATATTCATCTTTTAATCATATTTGCAAATGTCTTGACTCCACAGCCAACAGAGCAATTTTGTCTTTACTGTTCCAATACCTATGGAGGGCACTGTATATATATATGTGTGTGTATATATATAAAATTTATTTTACTTTAACAAGGCAACAATATTACTGTCACGGTGCACACACGAGGAGGACACAGGAACACGCAGACGAGGATGTAACTCAAATAATAGTCTTTACTGATGACATCAAGGCAGGGCAAGACATGGCAGGACAAGGCAAGGCTTACAGACAGGAAACACCGGGGGTAACGAGTAGACCAGACGACATCAAACTGAACAGACAGGACTAATATACAAGGGATAATCATAGACAATTAGACAAACACGGCTGGAAAAGAATTAACTAATGATTACATTTAACAAGGACAGGAAACAAACCAAATATGGAAACATGAGGCGGGAACACATGGCACACACGACAGAGGACTGACAATTACTTAAGAATAGGATTTTTTTTCTTATCTTATTAATTACTTATTACTTAAGATTTATTTAATGAATCTTATTTATCTTATTAAGCCATATTAACATATCATATGTTTCTTATAACAAATGACAGATGAAATTACACTAAAATGGTGCAGAGTTGGATTAGCCACACATCCTTTGACATAAAAAATAAATAAATATATAAAACAATCCATTTGACACACTCTTAAATAAATGAATAAATAATTAAAGACATTACGATTTCAGCATAGATTGTAAAACAGGAAGAGAACAAATGACAGATGAAATTGCACTAAAATTGTACACAGTTGGATTAGCCACACACACACACACACACAAACGTTTTCTCCTCTCTTTTAAATGTTTTTGGGTCGCAACCCACCATTTGAGAACCACTGGGCTATACAATACTAGTTATTCAGAAGTAAAACATAGATCAATAGTTCATTAAACCACTAAGTGTTATTTTATTCTAATTGCAGCGTTACATAGACAGAGGCATCCGAACCTACACTTGGGGACCTGTCCATGACACAGACTACAGGTCGGCAAAATGTGTTGTTTTTGTCTTATGTGTTGTGTTGTTTTGTTGTCTTCTTACTATTTTTTTTTTGTGATTTTATTTTATTTATTTATTTATTTTTGCTTTGCTTTGTTTTGTTTTTGTTACATGTTTTATGTTGTAAAGGTGTATGCTTGGTTCTGTGTGGTACAAGTGAACATATGAATGTTTTTTCTTTATATATATATATATATATATATATATATATATATATATATTGCCGCTAGGGGGCACTGTTCAAAGTCATGTTGAACAGAAATTTGACATTAGGCCTATACCGTAAAGGACACAGTGAAGCAAAATAGAATCATTTCGGTTTGAGTTTAAAATCTCTTACCATTTTGAGTTGGAATCTATAAATTGCAACATACATGGACAAAAAGCTACAAAACTCCAATTTTAATTTCACAGGAAGTTAATTTCTCAATTTTTATAATGTCAGGAAATCTACTGCTTTTCATGCTCATTTATTTCATGTGTCTTCTCTCTGTAGTCTCGCTTTAGTTCTACCTGATTACAGTGTCAGCTACATCAAGGCCACTATAGTAGACACCATCACTCAGGCCAAATGTAAGTACCATAACTCACATTCTCACATCTTTATCGAAGAGATTAGAATGACAGTCTCTTGGCCTCAGAGGCCAGAAGCCGTAGCATGAGTTCCTGGTTTTTATCCAGAGAGTACCCTACAGCCTGTCCATTTCACATTTCTTTTTTGACACCTCACCTCCTCTGGAGATGTAACAGCGTGGTTCCTCAGTTGTGGTTTGTCTCCATGAGTGTGCGGCAGACGGGGTGACGACTCCTTTAACGGCAAAAGGGTTTCACCTTGTGCATATTAGCCCAGGTTTTTCTTCCAGATGCACCTCTTTGCCCATGTTTACCCTCTCGTCCTCTCTCATGTGGCTTTTGGGAGAGGAAAGGGAATCTCAAATGCCCCTCCCTTCAGGAGAGCCCTCACAGTTCCTGTACAATATTCTTATTCAAAGCTTCTGGGGTTGAATAAAATATTGTGAAATTCCCTCATGTTCTTTCCTATATCTTGCCTTCCCCAAAACCTTTTCATTCTCTCTCTCTTTCTTTCTCTCTCTCTCTCTCTCTCTCTCTCTCTCTGTTTTTCTCTCCATATCTCTCCCTTTCCTCTTTTCCCTGTCTGTTTATAGCTTGGAATGTCTCCGAAAATTCCGGCAAGTATTATCCTTCTGTATTTCCTTCATAGTGTTCAGTGATACTCACTAGAGATCGGCCGATATTGTTGTTTTGTGATATCCTGGCTCAAATGGTATTACCATTCAAAATATGTTTGTTGGCGTAAACAAAATATGTTTTTACTTTTTACTTGATGGTTACACCACTTGACATTTTTGGAGTCATTCAATTTAAACTTTAAACTGTTAAAAATGGTATACTATAGTTTTTCAGACCCATATGAAACCAACATGAATACAAAGAGACATTTCTAAGAACTTGGCACGTGTTTTAAACTAGATTTTTCCTTATCGGCCTATCTCTGCTACTAGCACCTGCTCTACACTTACAGTATCTAAATCGCAACCACCATAAAAAAATAATGCACAAACACACATTCATTCACTCTTCTATGTGTGCTTTGCATGTATAAATGTTTCCCAGCTGATTAAATCAGTTTAGATGTGTTTGTTCTCTCTTTGCAACTTCGGTGTGTTTGTCAACGGTATGAGTGTGACTATCACATTTACTCACCGGGACTGAGTCAGAATGTGTGTGTATGTGTGAGAGCATCAGGAGATGTTTTCCTGGAGGTTTGGAAGGTGAAACCGCAGAGGACATGAGTGTGAGTCTTTGTGCTCTGAACCGGTACTTTTATCTCCGCCCCTTCACTCTCTGTATCATCTGGATGCTTTCAAAGCCTCGTAAAGGGGCGGTTTAACAAAATACAGGCCTTGCTCTTTAGAAGGCATGTCCTCTGTGTGTGTGTGTTGGGTCTACGTGTTCATGTCCAGGTGCGGACGTGGTATGTGTGTGTCCCTTTTTAACTTTAACGGGACAGTGTAACTTCAAGGCGTCTAACGTTACTGTTCCGCAATAACAATCTGTACTAATCGCTCGTCTGCCACCAGATCTTGGCTTGTCCTTCTGCTAAACTATATTTTATATCCTTTAAAACCATATTTTACCACTTTTTTTGTCTTTTTTCAACCTGACACCATCACAGAGATTGAGTTTAATGTAAATCAAGTGAGAACACAGCAGCCTCAAAATGCATTAGGACAGTTTGCCCACATTTAAAAATGTCTGGATGTCATTGCATTAACAAAATATAAAACCAAGTGACGTTCATTTTGAAGAAAGTCACTTATAATTATTTTCTGCATGAAATTTTTCCCTTTTTTTCCCATCTGTCATCTTTTTTGGCTCATGTGAATGCATAATTCATTAACGTTGCTTGTCCTTCAATTTACAACCAGCAGAAAACCTTAGATGAGAATGCAATATTTTTATTCAAGGCTTGTTCTGTGAATAAAATATTGGTGACCTTTGACCCCTGTGGTTTTACCCTGTTTCTCTGCCTCTCTTTGCCTCCTTTCCTCTGTAAATCGCTCCCTCCTTTCCCTCTTTGCGGCATTTGACCCTTCAGAAGAAGCTGGCAAGTACTGTTTTTCTCTCCTTTTGTCTTTTCCTTCATGTTTGAACCTGGATGTAACGTCTGACCTCTCATATGTTTGAGTCTGTCATCTGGTTTCAGAAAGAACAAACATACTCACAAACATACCCACATGCTTAAATATGCAGAAGAATGTATGTGGGAGAATGTGATGAATTTGAAATAGACATTTATTTATTTAAAAATATATTATTATAGTGCAGAATCTTAAATATTTCTTGTTCTACATCTCAACTTTGCTCTGAAATTTTCTTATTTAATTTTTTTTTTAATCTTATGAGATTATTTTGCTTTATTCTACTACTTTTAAAATCACTGTACATGTATATTTTGGGATAATAGATCAAATTTCTCATTTTGACCTCTGTCTGGGCCACCCGTATGTGAGGTCGTGTGCCTAAACAGCAGGGTGTCACAGCAGATAACCGCATTACTAGACAGAAGCTCACAGACATATTTTTACAAGCTGTTGTGCAGCAGCCTGCTGTCTGTAGAGTTGTGTTTCTCTGTCAGGTCATTTTGAATGTACCTGTAAGTTTTGGGGTCTGTTTTTATTCTGTATATATCTGTATTGTATTATTTTCTGCTCTGTAATGACAGAACTTATTTGAAATGTACTTTGATCTCGTTTGATTTCTGATATTTTCATATTTTCTTTCAGTTTTTGAAAGCCTGCATGTGGACAGATTTGAAGAGTATGGATATACTTTAATAGCGCCCAGGTCAGTTTCTTAAAGGGATAGTTCACCCCAAAATATTGTGATCATTTACTCACCTTCATGTTATTCCGATCTTACTTATTACTTTATTTCTGCTAGATGACTCTGAGAAATGTTCCTTTTTCATGTTTTAGAGATTACTGCTCAGACTTGAAAACTCAGAGTGACAACGACACACAATTCCTCACAGACTTCATTGAATACATTGACATATATACCCCCAACCACTCGACATGTGAGTATTTTCTGGCACTTTCTAGGCTGCTGGTTCAAATCCACTGAGGTCAGGGATTCATACCGCTAGTTTAAAGGTTCAGAGTTCATTTCCAGGGCTTCTCAGGGAGTAGCAAGCAGTTTATGAGGACATAATCTTGATGAAAACATTAGTTAAAAAGTAGTCACTACTTTTAGCAAAAAAATTGTATGTTGTAAATATTGCAATTGCACTAGAGCTGGGCAAGTTAATGCATTATTATCGCATTAACGCATTAATTAATGAATTAACGCCGTCAATTATTTTATCGCGCGTTAACAGTTTGTTATTATTATTATTTTGAAAGTCCGTTGCTCACTGGCTCTGATTTCACATACAGACAAACCATGGGTCACAGGAGGGGTGGGATGTTGATCAGTACTGGCTGGGATGGATGTCATGACGTGTCTCAATCAATGAGAGCATTTGGGGTGGGCCTAAGACTGCAGCAGCAGCGATAAAAAAAATTTAGGCTAAGCATCAACATTCACAAACCACTGTTCACTGTTATTTTTAACAGAAAAGAATGCAATGTGCTTGTAATCACGACTTCCTAAGTGGAGACAGCAGAGAAGTGCTCTCGCTCAGCACAGTAGAGTGCATTGTTTTGTTAACTTTGTGGTTTATTATTTTGAGTCGTTTGGGACGCGGTTACACACGGCCCTCTCACAATATATTGCTTTACAGATCTATACCTTTTTGCCGCTCAGAAATGTTAACACAATTATGCTGCACATCAGAAGTTCTGTGTAGTTAGCGCTCACACTCACACTCACTTATCTATTATATAACTGAACCATGCTCTGGCCCACCTCTTCCAACCGAGCCAGGGATGGCTAAACGAACCGCACACGAGAGCGGCACGGAGTGATCACACTACTCAAACGAACCGGGCTTTGGGGTTCAAATACACTCAGGCACGGTTAAGATTGCCTAGTGAGAGTACACCTTTATTCTTCTGCATCCCGCGCACACACGAGTCTCTACCCGCACTCTGTTGCGTTGGGTCCCCGATAGTGCAGGTCTCTACTCGGAGGGAGCCTGTTATAATGTTATGATCGAGGCTCTGGACTTGTTTTTCTATAACTATAAAATATTTTCTATAAAAACGTTAATGCCCTGGCAGTGGCAAATAACTTTGAAACAATTTCATTTGATTACATTAATGTTTAAGTTGAGATTTACAAGAAATATTACTGTAAAAAAGTACTGCTGTAAAAAAGCACCTTATTTGTGTTTTCAAACCAAATGTTACTGCACTTTTGATCATATAGCCGTACTTTTAAATGAAAAGAGTGCACAATATACTACTTTTGAATTCATTATTGAATTTTGTGTATAACAATGCGATTAATCGCAATTAAAAATTTTAAGCATTGCCCAGCACTAAATTACACATTTTATTACATTTTTATAATTTTTAATACAGTATAATAAACATGACTACATTATATTACTAAATGATATCATTGCATATTTCACAAATTTTTTTTAATACAGAATGATAAATATTGCTGCATTATGCAGTGCCACTAAATAATAATAATAATAAAAAAATATATATCATAGTCTTATAAATATAATTATTAAATACTGCAATCACACATTTTAGGAATTTTTTATAATTTTTAATACAATATTTTAAATATTACTACATATTACTAAATAATATCACTCCACATTTTACTACTTTATTTTTAAATAGCTTCATACAATATTATAAATGCCAAATATTGCTATTTCAGGTTGGTATTATTACTAAATAGTCATTACACATTTTAATATTTTTTTCTGGCAAATAAATAAATATCTTATTCAGTAATAATACTGAATTAAAGTTCATAAACAACTATATTAGATACAAAATAAATAATTTGGAATAATTTTGAGTTCTTCTATTCACAATCAGACTACTTCTGCTGTATTTAAAAAAAAAACACCTTGTCCACATCAAAAGCAGTCCTCTTACACCTTTTCTTGATTAAATTAGGGTTTGTGTAGTTTGAATCTAATTATACTTATTGTTCTCTTGTTGACTGTTAATGCTAAGTAAACCTCCTCCCTTTGCCCGCACACACAGACACCCCCCTTCCCCTCACCTTCCTCTCCACAGGCCACTTGGTTTGGTGCACATGTGTTGAATGTGTAGGTTTGGCTGTAATACTTTATACCTATGAGCCCACCCCTCAAATTCTGCACCAATTACTCGGTGTGAAAGAGGAAAAGCAGGACATGTCACGGGGAAAAAATATATAGAGAGAGAGGCGATGTGTGCCAATACATTGTTAAATTAAAATAAATTAAATTAAATCAACACATTAATTAAATAAAAAAGTTAATTTAATTTAAATTAATGTTTCAAAAGTTGATCTCTGTTTCAGATATCCTACAGAAATCCAACAGAACAAAAAATATCTCACATTAACCAACAGACAATAATTTTGACTTATGTTGTCTGTTTTTTCACTCAAGAATAAAACTTTCTTGTGAGTATAGACAATAAAATTTTGTAACCAGCAAAACAGCACTGTAAACGCTCATTTCTGTGGCTATTTGTCACAGAGACCTGGTATTTTAAGTCCACGATTTCCTCGTTGTCAAACACAGGCAGATCAGTTGAATTGTGTTCTTGCGCTGCTCTCAATCAGGTCCTAATGAAAAGCATGCAGCGTGCAGAGGGGGGCAGAATAAAGTTGTACACCAGCTGCTCTTTCTGAAGTGTGTGTGTTTTGTTGTAAAGGCTTTGCGGTAATGAACTGCAGTGCGATGTTATAAAACACTCTAACGTTCTGAACGTGCCCGCACCAAAAAAATGAAAAACCTTTGAACACTTACTGCCGTTTCATACAGCCGAAGAATACAATCGTGTTCCACGTCTCGGAAAATTAATCTGCGTGTTACTTTCCCGACATGTCTCGCCGCCTCATTTTTTGCATCGCTGTCTCGCTCTCTTTTTTATGAAGTTCTACTGCTTTATAACTTTGGCATCGGTTGCCTCAAAGGTCAGAATGTGGAGCCTGCTCTTACTCATGTAGGGGTTTATTACATTTTATAATATTAATACGTAATTTAAACAAATAGTTTAATTTAGCTCAAAGGGAATCATTTATGATTTTATAGGGATTCGAACAGAATCAGTGTTACGGCGATTCACTGAATGAGCCGTATAACAAACTCTGCACTGGATATTAAAATCCCAAATATAGTGAAAACACTATTAACTAGCACAGTAACGAAATCGACAGATTAAGGCATTAACTTGTGAGCAGAAAACACAAGATACTTCTCTTTTAAAATATAAATCAGTTTTATTTATATAAACCTAAGACATAAACTAATCTAACACATGAACACAAGCATTCACACATTCACACGTTGCAGAAAGAGAGAGAGTGAGGAAAGGATGAGTTTAAGAGAATGGAAATGTGAAATCCCAAGTTCACAGCAATAGGTACTATTGCATAGACCTGAACAACCATCAATCACTTATTTAACCCTCGCTTTGAGTTTCTCAATGAGGCTAAAATTTACATTAAAGTCACCAATTTAGTATTTGGAGGCATTGCTTGCTTGCCTGTGTTACGGGGTTTCCTTTGTGTCGTCGTTGCAGACAGGGGGTTCCCCGAAGTGTCTGATTGGCTGGAGGTTCAGTAGTCTTTGAAGTGGTGTCTCTTGGGCGTTGGCTGAGGATGCAGAGTTCTTTCTGGTTGAAGTTTGAAACGGGTCGGAGCTAGACTTTGTAGCAAACTTACATTAGAACACGAAACTCCACGGAAAGAAAAGAAACTAAAGTAAAATAATAAAATAAAATGATGTAATGAGACTAAGTTGTTTTCCTTCTCATTATGGCACGTGGGCCAGAGCATGCTCAAAGAGCAGCACGCGGTGAGAGGGACGAGAGAGTCAGAGAGAAAAAGGCAAGAGAGGTAAAAGAGACAAGAGAGATAAGAGGAGGATGTCCTGAGGTTTTAAACTCAGCTTCTGGACCGTCCTATCTGGACGCCTTGACCAATTAGACACTGTCCTTGCTTAGCTAGGGTGTGTTCTTCAAATCATAAATCAGCTTGTTATCAGTCACATGGTCCGAATTTTACAAGCTATGGCCAAGTATACCTTATTGAACATGATTTCATAATAAGACTATGATGCATTTGACAAAGAATTGACAGGAAGAAACATTTCAAGCGTGAATTCTCAAACTCATAGATACTAAACATGCAATAGGTCTCTTTAAGGCTCGAGCCATTCAATACTTATTAAAAGCAAGACATATTGAGTTATTAAAACAAGGATATTCAAATGGGTTACATACACAATATGCAGTTATGCATAGAAATTATTAGTTTCATTAAAATTGAAAATGAAAGTCTTTATGTGGTTCTATGGAGAACGAGGCATGTTCTTTAGACAGGAATGTTGGTTTGGTCTGTATTCTATGTGGGGGAGAAGTCAGTCTAAGGAAGCTTGTGAATACAATCGTGGAACCCGTGATGGCCATCTCTTTGACCATCAGTCTTGATTATTTGCAACAAATTTGACAGTCTCCTTCTTGAATTGGAATTATCAATAAGTGTTAGTTTGTCTCAAGGTTGTAAGTTGTTTGGTGAAAGAGAGCTTGTTAGTTGGGCTTGCTTCAGCTAGTTGGAACTAGGACTCCGGACAGATTTATGATATCCTGTTTCTTGGAGCCTCTCTTTCTGGAATCTCAGCTTCTCATGTTTCAGTGTCCTAATGCATCTTAAAATTGTCTGATTCAGTCTCTGATATCCTACACTCATGACCAACAGGTGTTTATGCATTTATCAAGTCAAAGGTGAAGCTTATAATGATGTAAAGCTTTGTTCTGTGCCTATTGATCTTCCATTAGATTTTGCTCCTGAGTATGAGAGCCATTTTGATACTTGTCATGTCAAAACGATGGTAAAAGGAAGGCGAGATGTTGATAGAAGCCTTTTTTATATATATGGTTCCTCAGGTAATATGGAGCTAATAAACAGACTGCTGCTGGACGCTGGCATCACGGCAGAACTGACCAAACACTGGAACAAACAGGGGCAGTGAGTTGTACTGAATTATTAAAGCGAAATACACAAGGCCAGGTGAATTTAACTTTAGCTTTACTTTCCTCATGTTGATCCAAACCTGTATGAATGTCTGTCTTTGGTGGAACACAAAAGGAGATGTTTTGAACTATGTTCATGCTGCTTTTTTTCATACAGTGAAAGCATAGGCTGTCAAATAGTCATAAATAGTCTTTTATGGTGCTATATTGTCTTTTTAGGAGTTTGGCCACTGTATGCTTTTGTTGTATGGAAAAGAGCAGCATGAACATGCTGCTGAGCAACTCCTTTTGTGTTCCACAGAAGAAAGAAAATCACATAAGCAGCATAAAAGATAAATGATGATAGAATTTTTCAGTGAACATCTATTTTATACAGCACTTTTTTCAGTCTGGTTTGTGGTTTTCAGGAATGAGAGAATCAGGGCTAAGTTTGTGGCGACTGACGGCGGAGTCACTAGAGTATTTCCTGCGAGGTACTATTATATTTTAAAGCTTTAGAGAGGGAATACCAGGCAGGCCTATGGGATTTAGACTAAAATTATCACTCTGTGTGTGTTCTGCAGTGCTGGTTCAGAATGGACTGAACAGGCAGAAACATACAAGTCTAGTTTCTACAAGAGAAGTCTGGACAACAACATTTATGTATTTACATCATCACCATACACATTCAATGGTGCGTATGTGTTTGTGATTATTATACAGCAAAATCCCATTTTCCTTTTGGATTAATGGATTTTTTCTGTCCCCTTTTTATCAGAATCTCAAGATTCCATTTTAGTGAGCAGAGCGATGGACCTGCGAGTTGATGAATTCATGCTGAAGCCAGCAGGTAAGAGTTGGATGTTATAGTTTTGATATGGGAATATACTGTAGATAGTCACTGGGATAGAAAAATAGAAGAAAGTGTGTGGTGATAAACCAATATAACAGCCTGGTCAAGTAATCAAACCGTATTTTCAAACTATTGACACTTACCAGAAGTGGCCAGTTTAGAAAGCTACCAATAGTGTAATTAAAGTTGATGTTTTGTTTTGTCAGTGAATTTTAGTTTGATTGTGTGATTGTGAACTGATGGAAAATTTAAAACTAAACTCATTTTGGTTTCAGTGGTTGGTGTAAAACTGGATAAACAGACTTGGATGGAAAGCTTCATCAATGCTACGATTACGCCCAAAGTGAGTTGCGAAGAATGGACTACCTGTATTCACTTAACTGTAGTGCAGGTTAGAAAGATGGTTGAGATGATTCATCTTAATAGTGTCAGTTTGCCATTTGTATGAATTAGGTATGCAGTGATGAAAGTTAGAGTAAAATAGACAATATTCAAATTCCAAAAAGTAAATTCAAAATCTAAATGCTACAGGTGAGCTTTGTAATCACATTGTAATGCACAGTTTAGAAAACAAAAACAAAAACTTGTAATAGTGTTATTATTGTTAATGTTTTTAAAGATTAATTTCAAGTGGGCATTAGATGTTGTTAAAGATGATCTAAATGTAAAAAACGAGCATGCTCAATTAAATATTCAATATGAGTCAATGTCCACTGATACCAATAAATTAAAACAATCTCTAATATTGCCTGATAATATAGTTTTGATATTTTTGTGCAACTCTAATATGAATCTGTCTGTATTTTTACTCTTTCTGCACAGTGTGTTGGCGAAATCTGTGGGTGCAGGAGGGACGATAGCGTAAGATCATATTTATGTGACTACTTGTGTTAAATCTAAAGAGTTGTTATTAACTATATTATATAAACTACTATTAAAAAATTTGGAGTTAGTAAGATTTTTTTTTTAATTCTCTTATGCCCATCAAGCAGGTATTCATTTTTGCAAAAAATACAGTAAAAACAGTAATATTGTGAAAAATACAATTCAAAATAGCTGTTTTCTATTTTAGTATATTTTCTCAAGAAACATTTCTTATTATTTTCACTTTTAAAAATGGTTGCGCTGCTTTTTATTTTTGTGGAAACCATGAAATCTTTTTCAGGATTCTTTGATGAATGGAAAAAAGCGTTTATTTAAAAATAGAAATCCCTTGTAACAATATAAATGTCTTTACTGTCACTTTCGACCAGTTTGTGTTGAATAAGTGTTAATATGTTGAATAAGTATTAATTTCTTTAAAAAAAACTTACTGACAACAAACTTCGTTTAAATTACACTAAAACTGTATTTATCTTTTTCTCTCAAAGAATCTGGACTGCTTTCTTCTGGATGATGGCGGCTTCCTTGTCATGACCAATAAGGACCTCTATATCAATAAGGTGTGTCTCTCTTCATACCCAATCACCATTTTGCTTCCATTCCACATTCCCCTCCTTTCACCCCTGGAGAGCGCCCACCCAACCCCACCTGCACCCCGCCGGCAACAGCACTAGAGTAAATGTTTAAAGTTAGGCTCAGCGAGGGAAACCAATCAGAGCAGAGTGTGTGCAGGATAAATCACAGCCGGAGTGTTTGGCAGCAGGACTGAAGCCGAGGAGACCGATTGTGCCCTAAATCCCGTCTCCTCCCCTCTGTGTGGGCAGACTCTCCAGGGGTCGGCTAGGACCGCCGGGCAGACCGCACATTCATTACGGCTGTTATTGCATGGGGAGCGGCGGCCATTCTGTACGCTCTAGGATTTATATCGCCTTTGGACTGACTTATAGTCTCGGATGTACACAATTTTACATTCTTACGTGCAGTACAAAGCTGGAAGTTAAGCTGTGTGTGTTCGTAACAGTAACCAGAACAGGGGCGTTTTTTAAAATTCCACACACACTCGCGGTCGGTATCACACCTCAGAGATTTTCTGGGCTCACAGACAACTCTTTCTTTGGTTTAAATTATGGTAATGCAGTAGGCTGTCCTAATAAGTTTAGAACAGATCCTATTGGCTCCCCTGAGCACGGTGGGCTCCACACGCTTTATACACACAGGATGTAGTCAAGTCAAGTCAAGTCAGCTTTATTGTCAATTCTTCCACATGTACAGCACATACATACAGACAATTGAAATTGCATTACTCTCAGACCCTTGGTGCATACAGTTAACATTAAACACGTTCAGATACAGATAAATACAGTTTAAACATATGTACATACAACTATGCAAATATACAAATGAGGATATTGTAGAAAAAAAATAAGAATTAGATCGATAAGTGGCATAAGGCGCATGGCAGATAGAGTGCAAAACCAGTTAAATAGAAACAACACTGTGTAGATATATTTGTAGTGCAAAAGAGCTTATCAGTCTGAGGACATTGTAGAAAATAAAAAAAGAGAGATAGATAAAGTGCATAAGGCACATGGCAGAATAGATGGAGTGCAAACCAGTTGAATGTACAAAAACAAAACTGTGCAGATTTGTTTTGTTTTGTTCTGTTATGAGTGTAGTGCAAGAAGAGCTTATCAGTCTGTTAAAGTGACAAGTTCGGATAGCTTTTTGTCAGACTATCCGTAGTCTGTACTTCACAGCGTGAACTTATACTACAGATTAGTACAGACAGACATCCTCATACCCTGAGTAACACATGCCTGCTATGAAACTCGGCCAATGTTGTGAAATTTTGAATAAGAATAAACCCACTTAGATTCTGTAGTGATAGAATTCAGCAGAAAGCTGTGCATAATTATTTACTATTTAATTCTGCACATTTCCATTTTAACACATTTTTGGTAACACTTTAGTATAGAGACCAATTCTTACTATTAACTAGTTGCATGACTATTATTAACATATTGGATATTTATTAATACATATAAAGCACATGTATGACCATATTCTACACCCCTAATCCTACCCAATACCTAAACTTAACAACTACCTTACTAACTATTAATAAGCAGCAAATTAGGAGTTAATTGAGGCAAAAGTCGAGGTTAATGGTTTGTTAATAGCGAGAACTGGATCTTAAAATAAAGTATGACTGCTGATACAGCCAGGAACACTGGGGAGTAACGAGTAGACCAGACGAAGTCTATCAGAACAGACAGGACTTAAATACAAGGGATAATCATAGATAATTAGACAAACACGGCTGGACAAGAATTAACTAATGATCACATTAAACAAGGACAGGAAACAAACCAAATATAGAAACATGAGGCCAGAACACATGACACACACGACAGAGGACTGACATGTATTCAGTGCTTGATTCTTTATGTTTGTAGCTCATCTCAGGACATCTACAGACCAAATGGCGAATAAATAAAACATTTCATTGCGGGTTTAAATGATGTTAATTGAAAACAAAAATAGCTTTTGTATACTTTATTTTTCAGTGGTGAATCTTCACAGTATGTGCCTGTTGCTTTTTAAAATGCAGGTTCATGAAGGTTATTCTTTTGGGGCATTAAATTATCCCCAGACGTAAACTAAATCTGATAAAATCCTTTGGATGTTCCTTTGGAGATGCCAGTTTTGTGGGTGAAATCCAGTCATTTCAGTAGGAAACAAAATTTTACATAACGGGAAAAAATTTCCCCACACAGATTTCGCAACAGGATTTAGCAAGTTTGTCACATTGACCGATAGAAGGCTGCTTGATTTGAAAGTAACTGTTTGAGCTTTGCAACGACAGACCTTATTTGTTGGAAATATTTGTTTTGCTGAAATTTTTAATTATTATAATTATCCCCATATAATAACAGAAGTCTATGATGCCCCTGTAAGTAATTGTGTGTGTTTGTGAATCGTTTATGTTTTCAGATCGGACAGTTTTTTGGTATGATTGACCCCAGCCTAATGAGGAATCTGATTAACGAATCCCTCTTCTCAGTCAACATAACCTACGACTATCAGGCCCTCTGTGAACCCACAAAAGAAACTAAAGCTGCCGCTGGTCTCAGATCAGTCTATGTGGTGAGTTTCATTTTCTTTGAATTCATTTCGGTTTCTTAAGACAAAAAAATAAAGTCAGTTTATAATATGTTCACTCACTATAAAATCGTATCCAGTAGTGGTTTGCGTGTTATCTGAAAAGTGTTTTGGCACCTGTAAATAAAGATTTGCTTACATAGCACATTTTCCCCAGACTATAAAGCTTAGTCATGCGATTAGTGAACTTCATATTATTGTTCCATATCACACTGATAAGTAAGCCTCACGATACTCTCTCTGATCTGTGTGACTTGAACGATTATGGCCTTGTCTTATATGCTGACTAAACCTCTCACAACACACAGAGTCAACCGTGAATCATCACAAAGAGACACGTCCTCTCTCATGCTAATCAGAGCAGCGTGTGCGGCAGCTAATGGTCCCCTGAGCTCATTCGTTTAGCCTTGTTTGTGGATTTATGCTTGCATCTGCTGAGCTTTTGTCTAATATCTCCTGTATTGTTTGGCACTGAGTCCTTTCTGTCTGGCAAGGTCGTATTAGGGCCCCCTGCCAATAAAAATCAGGATGTTTTGGTGCTTCTCAGCTCCGGATATGCAACTTGCAAAGTTGGAGAAGAATGTCTGAGAGAATAAGAGTTTAAGGTGCCAACATCTTAGAGTTTATGCTGATTTTAATGGGGTGATACATCACAAGGACATTTTAGATGCCCTTAGTGCTTATAGAAATGTTGTATAGGTTTAAAACATGTTGTTTGTCCCTTTTAGCCCACCATAGCTGACATCCTGAACATTGGTTGGTGGGCTTCTGCAGCAGTCTGGTGAGCGATTTAACTTTCTCAGTTCACACAAAAATGAAAAGCCATTGATTATTAACTAAACCTCATGTTCCAAACCTTTCTACTGTGGGAAACAAGAGGGGATATTTTTAAAAAGTGCCTCATTGTACGTTTTACAAGTAAATAGGAGTCCAATGTTGTTTTGGAACCCAATGACTTTCATTAAATCAGTAATTCTTTTGATTTTTCCAGGTCAATATTGCAGCAGTTGTTTGTCAGCATCACATTTCCAAACTTCCTTGAGGCAGGTAAGATCTAGACATTAGTAATTCATTGCTATGAAACAATGATGAAGCCACTGCAATTTGGCAGACGTCTGTTTTTCTTGTCGTCTGGTGCACTGCCAAAACCACAGTGCTAATGACTGCTAACGTTGAATTCATGTACGTACAGAGTGTGACTATTTCAGAATGTCAAAGACAATTAATGTGATGAGGGCACGGTGTAAATTTTGACTGTATTCATTGACTCATTGACAGTTCAGTGGGTGTTATTTTGGCACAAAATCAACAGTGATTCAAATAAGCACTTGTAGCTCGTGGCAATTGAATAGTGATTGTGTTTTGTTCACAGCGGACCTAGACGATGACCTGTCTGAAATGCCATCTAAAGAGAGTTGCATTAAAGAGCAGAAACAGTATTTCTTTGAGAACGATGAGACAACTTTTAAGGGGACTATTGATTGTCAGAACTGCTCCAGGTGAGACTTTTATGGAACTAAAATTATTTTTATTTATATTTATTTATTTACTTATTTCAATTATTACTTGTTTAAATGGCATCTCATGTAACAATAAATAAATAAATATATTTAAAAAATAAGTAATTTAAATTGAACATTTTACCTCATTATATAGCATTTTAATCAGTTGTCACCCAGTTCTTAATGATCAAGGTGATCTTTGTCACAGATGAATTGTGGCCATTAATTTGTGCATATTTTTGTGTTTTTGTTTTCAGGCAGTACATAGCTGAAAAGCTTCCGAAGACAAATCTGGTGCTTATTGTTGCCGACACAAAAGAACCGTGTTGCCAGGCCGATGAAAGATTTTTCTCCCAGGAAGAAAAGCCTTGTATCCTTCATTCACGTACAAAGAAACCTGCTGTCTGGTATTGAGACACAGAATGATGATTACTCATCAGGTCAGTGTCAGCTTTGGGAAGGAAATTCACTAGAAGTAGCTAGAAAATAACTAGAAGTAGCTGTTCCAGTAAAAGCATCGCGTCTTACAATTTCACGCAAAAACACATTCTGGAGGACATTTTAGTCAGTTCATTGGAACAGCTGATGTCAGTAAACTGGGAAAAAAAATGGTTGACCAGTTCTCAAGATATTACCCAACTTGTTTATCTCATTAAATGTCCAATTTTCCTTGGAAATAAGTGACTTGTAGAGGTTGAATAGGTTGCAAAGTTTTATAATATTGTTCAATGCTGGTATTTTTGGGTACTTTGCTAAATAAACCAGAAAAAAAAACAGGTTTTGCTGCTGAACAGCTAGATCACCAGCACTAGACCTGCATAAACCAGGATGGACTTGCAGTTTTTTCTTCAACAGGAGTGTATTAAGGCCTACACACTCTAATGTCAATTATAAATGTAACTAAGTTTTAGTGAATTGGTGTCTTATCATTTCATGCGTGAATTTTTGTATGATCTGCGTACAGCCCACTGACTCAGAGGCACATGCCCCCTCAGATTTTTGAGCCAAGTGAATTTTGAATGCAGCTTCCAAAAGACAAAAAATAGCTGATTAATATTTTCTATATTTAATACAATCACACCAGTGTGATTAGATCTTTCAGCGCGTCATATCAGCTGATAAATTAAAATCTGTGTTCGCTGGCTGGCACTGAGCCAGAGACAGATACGTTTTTACAGCACTGCGCATTATAACCAATCACACACGATGCTGTTGAGCTTATGAGTGCAATGACCAATCAGAGGTGTTCAGATGAGTCATCGCTAAAATGCTGGTGTTTTCGTCACTCACTCACTGACTGAATACCTCTTTCTGGCGAATTCTCTTGTTAGAAACAATGAAGTGCAGATGTGTGTATGAATCTGTAAGATATTCATTTCACAGTGTAAACAGCTTCAGTGATTTTAATGGGAGATTTTGAGAGTGCTTGAACTCTAGACTGTCAGTGAAAATGTTCTTTGATAATGTAAATGTTCTTTGCTCTCTTTCTGTACAATGAAAGTGTTATGATAAGTAGCCTAACTTACAATGTTTTTATTCATAGTAACTTTCAATGTTAATTCATATTAAATATAAAGTCAGTCATATTAAAACTATGTTATGGCATGATGCCCATATGTGTTACTTAAGTAAACATAAAGTTTTTATACATAGGCTAGTTAATAGATTACATTATTAGGCTACTTTAACCATCGTCCACTATAGATCAACTAACATATAAAGGTGAGAATCAAGATATTTCATGATATAGTTAATGCATTTGAGAATGTTTTGAATAAAAAGGAAAGAAAACCCCATAAGAACATAAGTGCTATTGTGGCTGCTGTGTGTCACATGACGAACCCCCCTCCCCACCCACTCGTGCCCCCTCAAAAATAATGAGTGCATGACGCCCCTGCACTGAATGTTGGGTTTTCTTCTAAAAATCGTATGTTTCCATACAAATCAAATTTTTATACGAAATTTATGCGAAAAATGCCACCTCGGAAAATACTTACATTTTCGCATAATATCAGATTGTGCTGATTTGAATCCTGAACTTGGTCTCACAGCTCCAGGTCCAGATCCCTGTGAGATAGCCCAGAACCCACGCTATCGGAAAGGTCCGACACAGTGCTTTGACAACAACAAAAGTGTAAGTCACCCAAACACCTCCTTCCTGCAAAAGTCTACAACAGATTGAGACCAAACTAGCAATCAGCATGACTTAATGTGCATCATGCCCTATTCTTCTAAAATGGCTGGTCTTTGCTGCTCTCATTTCAGTCATTGCCTGAGATCTACCACACTGAGACTCTATGAGAATCACTGAGTCATGATCAATATAAAGAAACGCTGGTATTTGTCTCTGTGTGATAGATTGGTTTGGGAGAGCTTGGCTTTGTTTGACATGTTCTAATCTCACACAAACATACATTTCATGGCCTAAAGAATATGGACACCTTTTTTTAATTAACTGGTTTGGGTGTTTCAGATATGCCTGTGATTAACAGGTGCATAATACCAAGCATAATCCCATTTTTGAAGACATGAAGAGTCTAGTGTGGAAGAATTTGACTGTCCTGCACAAAAAAAGACATGAACCCCATTGAACAAGCTTAACCTCCTATTCGTAATTTTGAATTTAAATGTTCACTGAGTACATACAGTGGTGTGAAAAAGTGTTGGCCCCTTCCTGATTATTTTTTTTTTTTGCATGTTTGTCACACTTTAATGTTTCAGATCATCAAACAAATTTAAATATTAATCAAAGATAACACAAGTAAACACAACATGCAAGTTTTTTATTATGAAGGGAAAACAAAATCCAAACCCACATGACCCTGTGTGAAAAAGTGCTTGCCCCCTAAACCTAATAACTGGTTGGGCCACCCTTAGCAGCAGCAACTGCAATCAAGCGTTTGCGATAACTTGCAATGAGTCTGTTACAGCGCTGTGGAGGAATTTTGGCCCACTCATCTTGGCAGAATTGTTGTAATTCAGCCACATCGGAGGGTTTTCGAGCATGAACCGCCTTTTTAAGGTCATGCCACAGCATCTCAATAGGATTCAGGTCAGGACTTTGACTAGGCCACTCCAAAGTCTTCATTTTGTTTTTCTTTAGCCATTCAGAGGTGGATTTGCTATTGTGTTTTGGATCATTGTCCTGCTGCAGAACCCAAGTTTGCTTACAGCAGGAGACCGTGCTGCCGCGACTGAGAGCAGCTCGATGGTGTTTAGTGTCCCGCAGCAGCAGGTGCGCAAGTGACTTCAGCGCAGATGAATAGTTCTGTGTTCAAATGCAAGCAATAGACTAAAGCTTGCTGCAAAGCCCCAGCAAACATAATCATGAATGTGTCTCCGGGAAATAGTAAGGAGATATTTGAATTATTTACTAATAAACTAATGTTTTCTGAGTCTGTGTCGCAAGTTGCAGATCCTGACTCGCCGTCTCCTCATTAGACGCGCCTTTAGAGAGAAATGCATCTTTATTGATTATGATTAAGATTATAATAAAAGAGTTTTTGTTTTGGTTTTTTTTTTCGTTAAGTGATAATTTAAAGCTTTCTATAGATATATTTATCATGTCTGTGAGGCATGTATTCGCTCAGTTTCGGTTCATTTTTGTGAAGCGCTCCTGTTAAAGACGGCAGAAAGCGCATCATGTTTGTTTTCTTTGTTTTATAAAAGAACTACCTTTTGTTGGTATTGTGAGTGCACACAAATACAAGTTGACCCTTTACAGATCCAAATGATGTATTACTCTTACCTTTATCAAAAAAATAAATGACGGCGTAGGCTATTTTAATTTGTTTCCACTGAAAAAAATCCAAAGCTGGTGCCTCCATGTCCTGCAGAGCGCGCTTTAGCTTCCACTCTCCGCACAAACTGAGATATAGGCTACACACATTATTATTATAGCGCAGGTTTAACGTTTAAACATTGTTATATACTTGAACTGTTTTAGTATAGCTATAGATATTATTTTAGGCAAGTCGTGATGATATGAGAAGGCTAAATTGATCAAACATAGGCTATGATCAGCTCATGCAGCTGACCGCTTGGTCGTTACTTTAAAAAACTAAAACTTATAGGCTATTTAACAAACAAAAATGCTCCAAACGTTTTTCTAAATTAACTTAATAAAAAAACAAAACGAAATATAATCATTTTGCCATTACACACTAAACTGAACTATTTTAATAGCTGAAACAGTAGTATAAACTGTTTTAGGAGAAGGGGGAAAAAAAGACGGGCTCGGGTCGGACTCGGGCCGGTAATTCTGATAAGCTGTCGGACGTGGGCCGGGCTAGGGCCTAAATTTGAGGCCCGTGCAGGGCTCTAATTCATGGTTCCATTTATCACAGCAAGTCTTCCAGGTCCTGAAGCAGCAAAACAGCCCCAGACCATCACACTACCACCACCATATTTTACTGTTGGTATGATGTTCTTTTTCTGAAATGCTGTGTTACTTTTACGCCAGATGTAATGGGACACACACCTTCCAAAAAGTTCAACTTTTGTCTCGTCAGTCCACAGAGTATTTTCCCAAAAGTCTTGGGGATCATCGAGATGTTTTCTGGCAAAACTGAGACGAGCCTTTATGTTCTTTTTGCTCAGCAGCGGTTTTCATCTTGGAACTCTGCCATGCAGGCCATTTTTGCCCTGTCTCTTTCTTATGGTGGAGTCATGAACACTGACCTTAACTGAGGCAAGTGAGGCTTGCAGTACTTTAGATGTTGTTGTGGGGTCTTTTGTGACCTCTTGGAGGAGTCGTCGCTGCACTCTTGGGGTAATTTTGGTCGGCCGGCCACTCCTGGGCAGGTTCACCACTGTTCCATGTTTTCGTCATTTGTGGATAATGGCTCTCACTGTGGTTCGCTGGAGTCCCAAAGCTTTAGAAATGGCTTTATAACCTTTTCCAGACTGATAGATCTCAATTACTTTCTTTCTCATTTGTTCCTGAATTTCTTTGGATCTCAACATGATGTGTAAGTTTTGAGGATCTTTTGGTCTACAAGTGGCAAACACTTTTTCACACAGGGCCATGTGGGTTTGGATTTTGTTTTAAAAACCCTCCATTTAAAAACTGCATGTTGTGTTTACTTGTGTTATCTTTGATTAATATTTAAATTTGTTTGATGATCTGAAACATTAAAGTGTGACAAACATGCAATAAAATAAAAAATCAGGAAGGGGGCCAACACTTTTTCACACCACTGTATGAGTGGGGTGTCCACATACTTTTGACCAATCTTTATCTAAACACACCTACTTCCTGCTCTGGAGTCTCTCTTTTTACTTAAAGTATTAACGCTTTTGGGCTCAAGCACTTGTCCGTGTGTTGCTTAAACTTCTGACTATGAAACATTTTTCTGCATGACTCTTCCTCTCTCTTTCTCTCTTTCTCTGGTGCTGTGTATTTGGCTGTATAATGTATGTTAGGATGAGGCCATGTGTAGGAGAAATGCAGGCTCTCCACTGCTTTCCTCTCTGCTCATGTTACTGCTGCCAGTGTTCATGTGCTGTCTCGGGTCAGTCCATCTCTCTATCTCCCTCTATCTCTCTCTCTCTCTCTCTCTCTCTCTCTTGTTTTATTTGTTTATTTATTCATTCATTTACTTATTTATATCAATCTATCTTGTCTGCCAAATTAGAAGTAAATTCACTACACGTGTCACTTTTGTTTCTTGTATGTCATCTTATTCAAGTTTGGAAATGTCTTCCTTTAGTGAATCAGCTGCTAAAACAGCACAGGCAGTTTGTGCAAAAGGCTATCAGCAGGCACACTTCTGTTCTTTTTATCTGCATGTTCCACTCAGATTGTTTGTTCTTTTTCTGTCTAATTCAGATTAATATCTCTTTCACTCATGCATTTAATTTTGTCAAGAGTCAAACTAATTATCTTAACTGTTGCTTCGTACAGCTTGTTAAACTGCTGATGTAACTCTCACGCTTGACTAATTCACCAGCTGTAATGAATAAATTATTATTATAATTTTTTTATTATTTAAGTTTTTAGGCTGATTGTAGTGGGATATTGGTGCGTTCATCTAATGTCACAATTACTGTAATTAATCATGTATAATATGCTAAATATATATACTGCCATTCAAAGGTTTGGGGTCAGTATGATTTTTTATGTTTTTAACGGACTTTCTTATGCTCATCAAAGCTTCATTTATTTGAAATACAGAAAAAAACACTGTATTATTGTAAAATATTATTGCAATTTAAAATAACGGTTTACTATTTTATATAATTTATTCTTGCGATGCAAAGCTGAATTTTTAGTATCATTACTCCAGTCTTCAGTGTCAGAAATCATTCTAGTATGCTGATTTATTATCAGTGTTTTGCTGCAAGTTGTGCTGCTTTTCTTTTTTTTTAGAACCTGGGATACTTTTTTTATTCTTTGATTAAAAAGTTTAAAACTGCAGAATTTATGCAAAATAGAAATCTCTTTTAACAATATATGTCGTCGCTATCCGTTTTTATTGATTTCACACATCCTAAAATAAAAGTATTAATCTCTTTAAAATAAAAAACAAATTATGGAAAAGGAAACAAAAAATAATAATCATAATAGCCAATACATATTTGCATGTATTTTAAAATTTTGCAATAAACTATGATATCTATTGTCAATAGAGAAAATCACTGGAATTTTTACTTTATTATAAAATTTTCTTTTCATCCTTATGGTAATTCCCACACTATGTGATCGCACCATTAGTTTCCCAGCAGACTTATTGGCTTTCTCTTGCTGGCAATAGGAGCAGGGCGAGGAATGCGGTGGGGCGTCAGGTCTGAGTCCATCTATCTTGTCCATGGTCATCCTCCAGCTGCCGCTGCTCTGGCTTCTGATTGGACAAGGACACTGCCTCTCGTGACCTCAGCATAGAGATGCCACACCCCACTACGATGCCAAAACGTACCACATTTGAACGTTCATCCAGACTCCCATGCTACAGCCCAGCACATGGAGGGAGAGGCTCTGACCCAGGAAGTACAACACCCAAGCCGCGATCACTCACAGCCTTTGAGGTCAAAGTAGGTCAGAGATGATAAATGAGCAACGACCTTTGACATTTGACCCGTGAGGTCAGAATCTCTCCACATGAGCGACAGGGTGGGCAGTCTTACCTGGGTGGGCAGACCTTGACACTTCATCGTCACTTCACTATGAAGAAACATCCTGTCTTTAAAACGAAAAAATTATCCAATCACAACACTGCCAACCAAAGTTTCACCCTTTACCGACGTGATGCCTTTTTTTTAACCTATTTGTCCTTCAGCATATTTACAGTACACGGCTAATTCCTCGGTATTACAAACTTTTTATATGTGACTTTTATGGTTTGCCCTGCTGAGATCTTTAATGGAACCCTCCGGGTTGGGTCAAAATCCAGCCTTGTTTGTGGTCTGCAGCCCATTACTGGAAAAAAACGGACAAATGAGCTTGTGGCCCGATGCAAAAGTCTCTTGTTTTTCCCAGTGGTCTCCACCTCTGTGCCTCGGGAATATCGGTTTCATTTCCAACCGCCGTTTCGAGTGAACAGTCCCTCCCTCCATTTGTCCGTGGGTACCTGTATTCGCTATTTTTTAACAGCCCAACTGCTGCCAAACATTACCCTGTGTGTGGTCTTGCTGTACTTTGCACTTGATGCCAAGCAGGTCATGTGGCCAAACAGCCCTTTGGTTCTTATTTAGGGCTTTTTAAATGACAGCCGATTCGTACCAACCTAAAAGCTTGCAAAGTTATGCATCCTGGCCGTGAATATGATGAGAAAACCCCGCTATTGCATGTGTGTGTGTTTTTTGTTTTGTTGTTGTTGTTGTTTTTTGGTGCATTACCTGTTTATTTTAAATTAAGTTATTGAAAATGAGCAAAGATTTTTCTGCTGTATGTTTAATGTTGAGTTTTATGTGCTATATTTAATGTATGTGTGTGTGGATATGCATATGCTAAAGGGTGAAAAGCATTTATCACATAGTTGCTCTTCCCCACACTTTATTATCATCTGGAGAACTCGAAAAGGTGGAAAGAAAATTATCTAATGTTTACAGATATTTTGAGACACCCGAGAGTTTTTATAAGAAATGTTGCCCCTGGTTGTGCTGTCTCTGATGTGTCGTTTTTCACTTTAATGTCAGAGGCAGAGCCCTGTCAGCCTTTCTTTCCTGTCAACGTGCCTTGATGTGAATGGATTCATATTAAAATAAGCGAAGGAATATCACAATGTGCAATCTGACCCAGAGAAATGTAAAATATTGACATTCTGATCTGATAAAAAAAATTAACTTCCGTCCCTTTAAGAGGTCTTGACTGGATCTTTGTGCCTCATTGAAATCTGGGCCAAAATCCAAAATTTATGGAATAATTAAGATTTTGTGAAGAGACAAGAATAATTACGGAAGCCCTGGACTGCTCATAAAATGAACGATTTTAAAATATTTGTCAGTGTTTTATTTGTTTAATATTAACAACAACAACAACAGCAACAACAATAATAATAATAATATATTTAAAACATGTATGTATTGTTTGTTTATTAATTGTATTATTATTATTATTATTTGTTTTAAAAATAAAAAATATATTTTTAAGAAAAAGGAGAAGAAAAAAGCAGTCTGCATTCTGTATATCTATATTTTTGCTCAGTTTGCTGTAAACAGCCAAATCTTGTGGTTCAGAGCTTCTGTAAATAAATAAACATAGTTATTAAAGGGGGGGGGGGGGGACTCCAATTTCAAATGATTACTTGGTTCATGAATGTTATGTCTGTATAAAAGCAAAGCATTTTTTTTTTCCTATTTAAGCATTCAGTTCAAAGTTTTGAAGTTTTGTTTTGAAGAGAAGGAGGGATGCCTAATGCTTAGCCAATACCCAATATATTCAACAATGTATTGATTATGACTTATGATGATTAATTAATAGCAAACAGATGATTTCTGCAAGTGATTAATGGCCGCTGAACCATATTTGCATTGTTTTTGGATTAGTGTATACACGTACAAAGTCATTTGAGTCTCTGTCAGCACTGATTACCATCATGTTCATTCTAATTTTAGAAGCGTAGACAAACAGGAAATTAAAAGACATGAAGACACACAACATCAAATCTGGAATGGAAAGTGAATTTTACTGAGCAACATCACTGCTACTTTATGCATCATTTCCTCTGTACACAGGAAAAGGTTTTGGTAATGCACCTGAAAACAACATAATTGGACTTTGTGGATTTGGCTTGAAAAGACATTATTTTCTAAATCTTTCCATTATTCATCACCGTAATCAGACAAGCATTCTAGAAGTGACGTGCATTAAATCAGTGAATGATTAAAAAAAATGCCATAAACATTGTAGTTAATTGGCTGTCAAAATGAGAAATTATTGAAAACATCGCCAGTTCCAGACCGTTAACTCGACGAATTACCCACGTTAATTCCCAGCAAAACTAATGTCATCTTGTTTATCTAAGTATAAAGTACATGTTTTTCACTTCCTCTACCTGTACTTTAAAGTGCCATAGAACTCTCAAACTGTTTTTCTGGTCTATTTGTTCTTTAAAAACACATAAAATCGGTATTCAAACCTTTAACATAATCTTATCTCTTCCTTATGCCTAGTTGGCATTTGTTGCACTGGAAGTGAAAACTAAGCTGTGTGTGCGTGCATGTGCACATCTGCTTCTGTGTGTGTGATGCTACAATATTTGCTTCTGTAGATGCTGAAGTGTGTAAAGCAACAGATTACGGCTCTGTTCGGAATAGCATACTAGCACACTACTACTATATTCGCAGTATGTACACTATAGACAGTATGCTAATTTTCAGTATGCAAATACAAAATTCCTAGAAGACCAATTATTTTTTGCTTAAATATGCAGTGTTCAACAGCACACTGCATGGAATACTGTATCCCACAATGCAATGCACCCAACTTGACCTTCGTTTTTTAGTATACTGACTACAAAAATGTACATATTTGTACAAATAACACATTGTTTCCCATCTGATGATTTTACAATGTAGCATTCTACTGTTTGGAATGTTTAGTGTGGAATAATGTATATATTTTTAAAGAGAACATACTGTATATACTGTATTATATAATATTCAGTATATACTGTAGTATGCTAATATTCTATTCTGGATGCAGCCTAAAGGTCTTTGCACACTGAGTCTGAAATTTTTGCATGTTAAAAAATAAATACGACCACACGTTGTGTCAATCACGTTTACATAGTGCCTCTGAAACGTTTGTCCGTCATAAAAATAAACAAAAATTCGAATCAGGTGCAAAATTCGATGGTGCATACGAAGAAAAAATCTAAAATTTTGGACTCAGACCATAAAGGTGAAAAAGGTGCAAAGACCTTAAAGGTGTAATCACATTTAGTGAAATTTCGCAGGAGAAATCCAGTTATTTCACTAGGAATCTGCGCGATCTTGAGCCTCCCATGAGGACGGATGCAGAATTTTTGCTGACTTTGAAAGTGACTTTTGTGGGAGCTGTGCTTCATGCATCGCTTCACTATTGACAAAAGACCCTTTTTTGCGAAATCTCACTGAAATTTCATTAATGTGACCTCACCTTAACATTCACTGCCTTTTTCTTGGGACGACAGCTGCTGAACCGAGACGTATCCCGATCCTGACGGTCCTAACCTATGAAGCTAACCTTAACCTTAAATGTCACAACTGATTTGGGACCAGTATTTGAAAGCATTAAGGGTCTCCAGCTTCTAACAGAAATTGTTTACAGGATACCTTAATAGAGGTGAAAGTGTTTTCTAGAATATCAATAAGACAGATGTTTAGGGGAAATATGAGATCAATTCATATTATTCCTTAGAAAATGCTGAATTAGATTTAGCAACTTAGTCCTTCAGACAAACTGGGATGAAGAAAGGCTTTAATTTAACTTCCTGTAGACTTGAACTCAGATGCTGTCACCTCAAGAACAGAAAATTGCAACGTGTGATTTAAAAAGCTGGCGTTTCGGTTCTCTGTCTTTCTGGTCTGTGTGGGTTTTGATCTCTGGAATTGTCCGATAGTGTGAAGTGTGTTTTAAGTGGTCAGTCAGATCCTGCTGCCTCCACTGGCTGACCGTCAGTCTGCCTCAGTCAGGGTTTAGGAGGACTTATCTGTGGGCTTATTTTCAGTCCCCCTTAATTTTGCTGTCATCCAGTGGTTCGCATCTGGTTTTGCTTCTGGAACCAGATTTGAAGTGGTGACAAAAACAATACCAAACGTAACCTGTTTGTAGTCTGGGTTGTATTTTTTTGTTCATGGTTTTTGAACAATTTCAAATAACTGTGTTGTCATCGGCCTTAATTTGGTTAAATAGCTTCTATTAAAATGACAAATTAAATTACGCCAAGCTATTTGACGTCAACTACAGAAGATATAGAAAGTGTTTACTCCTTCCTTTAAAAAGCTAATATTTAGACATACAGTCTCTTAATGTGTGATACTGTATTTTTTTAATAATTTAAAAAATATAGATTTTTTTTTTTTTTACTAGAAATTTTTGGCAATTTTTAATGTTTTTTTGGATGAATGATTAACACAACAGGTATACAACAGTACAACCAACTGTATGTTCATCCCTCACAGCATTGTTTTCCTTCATGCAAGATCCGTGCAAGATTATATGCTTACTAGCATTTTATTATTTGTATTTTTTCTGCCGTTCGTGACCCCCAGAGCAGACCTGTGGCCCACCAGTTGAGAACCACTGATTTACACATAAGACTCTTGTGAATCTTGATTGGCCTGATTCAAACAGTCTATATTTGTTTAAAAAATAAATAAATAAGTAAAAATGATTATCTAAGGCAGAAATGATGAAAAGCCCACTGTTTATAATCCTGGAACTGTCTAAAATTCTTGTTCTAGTATATTCAGAATAAAACCTTTATCATCAATGTGAATGTTGCTGTGTCCTTTGCCTTGACTGTTTTGACCGTGACAGATTTCTGTTTTTCTTCTTTTCCAAAATCACTTCTACTTCTATTTGTCCTGGTGCCAAAACATTTTTCCCCATGTATGTCAGAGGGAAGTTGGAGTCTGCAGTTTCTCTGCTCTCATGTGACATTCTTCTGTCATCAGCGAAGACTCAGACTGAGCCAACCACAACACGGCCTCTGAATTGCTGAAAGCCATCGATATTTTCACACAATGTTATCTGACTGCCATCGCTTTTCTATTGCTCCATCGCCATATGAGCTCGCTCGCCTCTGATTTGACATTGAATGCCTCAGTAGCGTTTCACCTTGAGTTTTAATGTGAAACCAGCAGCATGCAGATATACAGGGTCATTCCTACGTTTAATGGCGATATTAAATGATCTCCTTCTGCGATGTGTTATATGAGACTATTAAAGCTCACGTATGGTACTTTAGTGCTCCTGGACATTTCAAATAAGTTCATTTACAGTCCCCACAGTGTATTTGTTTAATGAAAGGCCCGTTTATATTTGCGAAACAGCTGGGGGAAGCCTTAAAAGGACTCGTACGATATAAAATTACATATTTTACAGACTGGATGGAGGAAATAAGCTATAACATTAACGGCTGAGGCATTATTAAAGCTGTCAGTCTCCTAATGCTGCCTGCTTAAAAGGAGAAATGTAAAATATTTTGTGGACTGTAAAGCAGTATCATAAACATTTGATTGTGCATCGGAATTGGTGTGAAAAGTGCAGTGGGTACTTGGTGTCTGCGAGCAGGTGTGAGATGGAGGAGATCATAATGTTCTCAAGTCCTCAGTAGTCTTGGCGCAACATTTAGCCTCTCATACGTTACTTGCAAACACAAACTACTCATGTGATTCTTGTCAGTAATACTGTATTTGTCTCACGAGATGCCACAGAATGCGTCGATACAAGAAACAGAGGTGCCAAATGTGGAGATTGATTTCAAAGTTAACATGAAATCACTATTGGCCTTATTCATACACATTTGTGTGTTATTGTGAATGATTCACCAGAGTATGATTTTTTTCAGCAATTGTTTGTTTTTGTTGATCAGTAGCCAATTGGCAATAATTGCTGTAGCTACTGCTGCCTTTCTAAGTTTACCAAGAGTGAGAAAAGCAGTTTAATGCCAGGTTATGGTAATAATAGCAAATGCTTTTCTATTGGGATTTCTCTAAATTTAATTTAATTTTACATCTGTTTTATTCCATGTTAAATTGAATTTATAAATGAAGTGTTTATGCACTGAAAAAAAATTAAATAAATTGAGCCAACTTAAAATTTTAAGGTAACCAGCTTCAGCAGATTTTTGAGTTTTCTCGAAACCAGCTGATTGGCCAGCTGAACAGCCAATCAGAATGATCAGATGGCCCGACTGACCGACGAGCTCCGACACCGATTCAACATGTCGAATCGGCCGAAAACAAGCCGACGAGGACCAACTTCAGCCGACGGCACGGAACACACTGAGAAAACTTTGTTGGCCGACAAACAAAAATTGCAAGACGGCCGACCGTCTTAACAGTCCATTTGATCATGACACAAGAAGAGTAAATGCAATTGCAGAGTAAACATCCTTGTATTGTTCCTACATTTATTTATTTATTTTTATGACAGGGCCTGTGTTGATCTGTTGTTGTTAAAAGCTACTTTGAATAATTGAGTTAGTCATTCACTTTTATTTCCTCCAAAATTCTTCGACATTCTTAGACTCTACAAGGTCTTATTTCACAATGAGCTCTAGACGTGGTGGCTCTCGAATGGAACGTGTCCTTATGTTTTTCCTCCCTTGTCACCACATCGACCCTGAACTCATAAACAAAAGTGGACAGTGCACAGTAAAAACTAAACATGCTCACTGTGCACATATTTCAACTGGACATAATTCACAAGTGCCATCCACAGCCACGTTCTATCTCCTTCCAGGGATTTTGACAACAACATGGTTTAGTTGTTTGTATTAAAACAACATGTTTCCTCTCTAAACATTCTAGAGGTTGCATATTTTTTTAATAAGGCTGCATTACAGAATCCAAAACATCTTAGTGGTTGCAGCCAAATCAGACTGACTATAGCATGCAAGAACACTATGTCTGATTGTGGCGCTTTGCTCCAGCAAAGATATTAGCCTAAAGTGTCTTTCCTAAAGGTTGATGTTGGACTGTTGGTATTTGTGGGAACTAAAAAAGGAGCAAAGGACCAAACCTCAAGATTCAGATGAGGGTGTCTCATCCTCGCAAGCAGTGTTTCTAGGTTTGCGGTTGAATTACGGTGGGGTTAAATCTTGATTGCTAAACAATTATGTTTGAATAAACTCGCTTCTGGTTATTAGATGGGAGGCCACTTTATTTCCATTATAAAGGCTCACTGATGCTTGATGGAATGACAGTGGTTGCTATTTTTCCAGAATGCCTCCAGACAGATTCCGGATATCCAAGAAAACAGCTGTCTGTTTCACAGCACATTTAAAGGCATTTCAGCACTGCTTATCGCCCGAGTTAGTGTTTACTTTGTGTTAATAGTATCTATCATTATTTTTACTCTGCAAAATGTAACAATCTAGTTGAACTGACCTGAACCTGAGAGGTAATGTTTCCTTATTGTAACTCTAACCCTAAACCATTCTAAAATAAAATTGTCTGAGCTTAAATCCATTATTATTTTAATTTTTAAAATGCAAAAGTAGTAGTTTGCTTGTAAATTCATGTGCATAATCAATGCATATTTATATTCTTTCAGGTTTTCCGCATCATTTTGAAAATATGTCAAGTAGCAAAGAAATATAAACAACAAATAAATAAATATGAGGTTTCTAATTGCAGAAGGTGTTGTGGTAATGAGAGAAAATAGTTAAAATAAAATAAAAATGTTAATTTAAAGGGATAGTTCACTCAAAAATGAAAATTCTGTCTTTAATTACTCACCCTCATGTCGTTCCAAATGCGTAAGACTTTCGTTCATCTTCAGAACACAAATTAAGATATTTTTGATGAAATCTGAGAGCTTTCTGAACCTGCATAGACAGCAATGCAACTATCACGTTCAAGGCCCAGAAAGTTAGTAAGGACATCGATAAAATAGTCCATGTGACATCAGTGGTTAAACCATAATTTTACGATGCTACAAGAATACTTTTTGGTGCGCAAAGAAAACAAAAATAACAACTTTATTCAACAATTTCTTCTCTTTTATGTCAGTCTTCGATGCGCGTTCACAAGTGTGTCATGGTACTGTCGTGACACGGAAGAGAATAAATTGTTGAATAAATTCGTTCTTTTTGTTTTCTTTATGCACAAAAAGTATTCTCGTAGCTTCATAATATTGTGCTAGAACCACTGATGTCACATGGACTATTTTATCGATATCCTTACTACCTTTCTGAGCCTTGAATGTCTCAGTTGCGTTGCTATTTATGCAGGATCAGAAAGCTCTCAGAGTAATTAATGACAGATTTTTCATTTTTAGGTGAATTATCCCTTTAAGAATATATATTATTTCCGATTTTTGAGTAACTGTGCATGACTGTTAATACTCCGTTTTTAAAAATGTTAAATTGTATTAGCTTTCCTTATGGTATTAACATTTTCAGACTGTTGAGGAAATGACATTTTTAAGGACTTTGGAAAATATATGTTAGATGTTAAATAGATGCCCATAGATGTTAAATTGTCAGTGGATGGTTTTTAAATGAATGCTCATAAACATTAACTTTGTTGTTAAATTGTTGACAGAAGTCTTTGCAGACATTTAATGATTGCAATGTTTGAAACCAAGCTCTCGTGAGAATCACCCATGAGTTGGCTTGTACATACGCACAGCAGAGGATGCAGAGGAACTTCCAGGTGCTGTAAACAATTTCTCTGTTCTGTAGTCATTCCTGGAGAAAAACCACTACAATCAGGAATGTTTAGATGCCAAGTCTTTCTTCTGGGTGGGTCATTGGAAATAAAAAGATATTCTTCTTATTCATGCCCAGTCCCCCTACACACATGCGGCAGCTGTAAACTCCACAGACCCCCTGAACTGTGTGACTGTGACTCACCTGCGACTCATTTGAGACACGCGTTCTGAAAGCGGGATTCTGGTAGCGCTCTTGCTTTTCATGTCCTTTCATGTCCAGCTGTCTGTTGTGAAAGTGATTTGGCCGCCGCACGCAGCACAGCCAAACACAATAACTTCTCACAGATGTGTGTAATGTCCGGCTGAACCCCACCATAAAGCCAAAGGGAGGGAAAGAGAGGGGAAGCAAAGTTTTCAACCATCACTGAAACTACAGATGCTGTAATGCTACATAAAGGCTGTCTCAAAACTTAGTGCATTGGCTTGATAATTGCTAATGGCTAATTAGGAAGCACCTTAATATTAACCTCACCAATGAATTAGCCATCAACTGAGCAAAACATAACATTGTTACCATAAGATTGGTCCTCCCAGGTTGTGACATTGGCATGTAGCTAAGCTACAGTTTGTTAAGCACATTATTGACTCAAATAATAGCCTATATGTTTAAATTCCACCAATTAGTTTCAGTATTTTGTATTAATCTTCAGTTCATAATCATTTGTCTGAGAGCTGTCCGTCACCTTGCTAATGCTAATATATGCTAACACCATGGTAATGAAGAATTATTGTGTATTACACTTTACTCAGCATTACCTTTATGGATATTAACCATGATTTTAATGTTGTAAAAGAGTAGTAGCCTAACTATGTTTTTTTGCCATATTATATAATGTGGTTATATTGTATAACCACAGTTGCAAATACAATGGTTAAACTATGGTTGGTGTAGCAAAACAATGGCTAATTTGTGGTTACCGCAGTTTATCTATAGTAACCATGTTTTTTGGTTTTATTTTTAGTAAAATGATGGTAAGGGCATTTTGAATACCATGATACATCAATGATACATGTCTAAAAGATCATAGGCTGAATTCACAATAGCATATTAGAATGCTAAACTTGCTATTTCTGCTATAAAGACAGTAGTCAGAATATGTTAGTATGCTGTTCCACGTTCAGCAATAGTTTTGCCACTGTTTGAAAATGCAGTAGTATATCTTGATACTTTTTGCTGATGCATTTTGCTGAAATTTTGACTAAAATTGTTTCTGAGAAAGTAGTGTAGTCATCGCAGGTTCTGACAATAGCATGTAGCTAGGCTAACAATTTCTAGTGAAGTACTGCTTGAAATAATACATTAATGTATCAGTTTAAACAGTTTGTTTTAGTAATTCATATTAATTTTCAGAACTCAATAAAATCTATTCACAATCAGAATTTCCTGAGTTCTATCCACCACATTGTGAATGCTAACATATGCTAATAATACCATGCTAATAAAAGATTATCATGTTCATATACTTTATGGTATTATATTAAGACATTGTACTTACATATGGAACTTCAATGATAAATGTCTACAATAGCCTACATTTGAAGTAGCATGTTAATCTTAACTATTTCTGCTAACAGTTTTCTATTGGTCACTGTGGCAAATTTGCATTAACTAACTGAACTAGTTCACACTTTATTTTAAGGTCCAATTCTTGCTATTAACAAATCATTAACTGAGTCAATATCACTGTAGGGTGCCTTTTGGTGTCCTGTACATTAATAACTCATTTGTCATGATAACTTAACATGAAAATTACTATGATAGGGTGTGCTATATTAGGCTAAGTTTTTATATAGCAAAAGCATTACTTGGCTCTTTAGATATATTTTCTAGATATGTTTTAGATTTGTGTAAGAGGATGCATGTTATTTTGCCATGCACTACTCATTAAATTTGAATGAGAGTAGAATACAGTCAAATCATAAAATTAAAAAATGTTGTTCACTATTAATATTTTGTTAACTTTTTGTTAAACTCAATTTGAGTGTATTGATCATTTGGTAATAAACTCGATATTTATGTTAAATAAAAAAAGAAGAGTTTTTCCATGTGGTTGTCCACCCTGTCGTATTGGGAAATCTGCCCATTTAAGAAAATCCCCTTTAGTGACATCAGAACCACAGATTTTTTTGTCTCTTCAGTGGCAGGAATTTCAACCGCTTAGGTGAATAAATTGGTGACTTTTCAATTGACAAATTTTCTTCGTATGAGTTTGGTTACTTGCTTTTCCCAAGTTTAACATGTCCACCCTGTCGGCATAAAATATACCAGAAGTGATTAGAATACAGGATTTTCAAAATATGTAAGTTTAAATATACCAAATTCTCTTCAACAACCAGACTAAATATTTAGCTAGTGACCGTTTGTTGTAAGCTAATATGCTAATTGAAGCTCAAAATGTCCACTGAATGAAAATGAATGGGGAGGGGGCGGTATATCAACGCGATTGAGGATGTAATTATATTATTTATTATTATATATATATTTTTTTTAGAAGCTGAATAAATGTTTCATTTTCATATTTTGTCATGATTTGTGTGTTCTGCATTATGTGTCCACACCGTCATGTGCTGGTCCACCCTGTCATCTTGACATTTTACAATAATATTTTAAATAATAATTCAATCACATCTATATAATCCAATGTGTTCAATGTGGGGGCAATAACATGCAAACAAAAAACTGCATCCAAATATCATAGTTTTCTCCAAATAAGAAAAAATACATGTGCGAGTTTCTTTAAAAACACATGGTTTACATTAAATCTTTTATGTATTTATAATTTGAAAGCAAACAAATAACCGTTTAGGAAAGGGACATCATACCTTTCAGAATATTTTTCAGAAAATAAAGCGAATGGGAAATTAAAACCAACATTTTTGAGTATTGTGAGGGTTGAAATAGCTCTATGGTGATATTGACCCGACTATGACTTTTGCCTCAATAAACTCCTAATTTGCTGCTTATTAATATTTAGAATGGTAGTTTAGGTATTGGTTATAGGTATTGTTCAAATTTCCACCAAGTGTGGTCTCTCAGAAGCTAGTATGTGTGTGTATGCAGCTCTTCTGTTGGGACCTGCAGGTGTGGGAGTCCGTGCAGAATCAACATTTCTGAACACAAACTCTTGACTCACAATAACACAATGTGTTTTGTAGCAGGAAGCAGTGATTGTGATAATGCTCTTGTGACATGATAGGGTTATTAAAAGTGTCTGCACGATGTGAGATGCCAGGCAGCTGCTTGAGTGTTTAATCTCTCCATGCTTTATGTTTCAGCTGAGGAGTCACTCTGCCCTGGGGATGGTTTATTTATGCACACAGATGCTCTTTTATCCTCTTTCAAGTTCTGCATCTCAGTGGCATCTTCTCCTGCTGTTCCAGCGACTGGATTCAGTGTGTGTGGCAGATGGAGCGCTGGTATGTTTTCTGCGTCCTTGTTGGCGTCACTCTTTGCCCACACTGGATTTAGCTGATCCAATGCTACCCCCCAAAAAGTCACTTGGGCCTTTTGTGCACTAAGTATTCCAGACAGACCTGGACTGATAAAGTTACAACAGAGGAAGGAAGATGTCTGGAATCAGTTTCCTCATTTGGATGCCAACTTCTCTTGTCAAAACAGCAGCCCAAAAACATGGTTTATCACTGTAGAAGGTTCTCTAACACTGACCTAGTCCTGCAACACTTCTCCTCCAGACTTTAAATGGCCATTTCCATTTGCTAGGGTTTGTTTCCCAAAGCATTAAGGGAGAGGAACATCTGTTGGTCTTCATCATCCATCCAAGTTCCCATCCCAACAAAAGTCCAGGTATGCAGTGTAGAAAAAGAGATTCTTTGGAGCTCAGATTTTACTTGCTGGGGTTGATCGTTTACCTTGACCCCTTACCCAACACCTCGACAATAGAGCCTGATACTATGTGAAGACTAGTGTTAAGAGATTAACACTAGCATTAGCATTATTTGCTGAGGAAAAAACAAACAAGGAGATTCATGCTGGCTGATTGGTCACTGAACCCATGAGAACAAGCCAACTGACTGCTACTGAGAAGATATAAACTCGCCACAAAGCTAGTTAACACACTGTTTGTCACCCAAAATAGCTGACACACTGTTCGTCTAATTTAACAACAGCATGGTGCTAGCAATGCAAGACCATAGGTTTAATTCTCAGGGAACATACTACCAAATATGTCCCTTGAACACACTGTAAAATGCTTGGGCTAAATGTATAGTGATGCACCAATTCACTGGAAAACCGGATATAGAAGCAAGCACTGAGACCACCAGCCTTGGGACAACTACCGTCAACGCTGCTCGTATAACATAAAAGTCGATATATGTAACGATATATAAACAATATATATATATTAAATGATTATATGTATTTTAAGTCATGCTGCCTTCAATTGGTTTGACTTAAAAATGATGGTAGCACTTTATTTTATGGACCAATTCTCATTTTCTGCATGACCATATTTTAGATCCCTTAATCCTACCCCATGTCTAAACGGAACTACCTTACTAAATATTAATAAGCAGCAAATTTGGTATTGACACAAAAGTCTTAGTTAAGAGTTAGTTATTAGTGACAATTTGCCTTAAAATAAAGTGGAACCAAACTAACATATAGGATCAAACTAATCTTTAAAAAAAATGTTTAATAAAAATAAAACTGTACATCCAAAATATGATATACATGTAGTGTTTGTGTGTGCAGAATTAAGAATTGCAAATGTAAACTGAATTTGTAATCACTTTGAATTATGATTACATCTTTCAGGTCAAGTTTTCTGTTATTAGACCTGTTATATTTGTGGTTTCTGTTCATATTTTTGGCCAGGATTTACAGAGTATTTTAGCACTTTATTTTTGTTCAGTGAGACTAACAATGAAAATATTACATTGATTGAAAGCTTTACACCCTTAGTGTCCAAGCACACATGCCAAACATCTTTTCAGGTGGAGATGTAAGTATATTTGAAAGGCGAGGGGGTCAAACTGCGGTCCAGGTAATTTGCTGCCTGTGAAACTGAAGTCCAGCACCCAGACCTGCATGAGGGGCTTTTGAAAGCTGTAGGACATCTATTAACACCTGTCTCCTGCTTTCTTCTGTCGCTCACCCTCTCCCTCTGTGTTCTCTCTTCCTTGCTAATAACTCCACTTAAGACACCGCAGTCACTCAGAGTCCGGCCTTGAACGGTCTCAGCAGGGTGTCGGGGTGGCCGTGTGTCTGGAAGGGTAAAGCAATTTATTTGGGCTTGTTCCCTCACACGTGGAGCCACTTAGTAAGCAATGAGGTGCCAGACAACCTCACAGCTGCCACAGCACCAGGGCTCCAGCCCTCCACCCTTTCCAGGCCAGGGCAGGGGCTTTTCTTTGGGCTCGATTTCAAAACTGTAAACCAGGAACTGGAAGACAAACAATAAGCAAAAGGGACTGAATCAGTCCACCCTACTGAGCTTTCAAATTGTTTTTTAGGACACCCTCATCGGATTTATTTTCATTACTTCATTACCTTCTCGGAACATTTTCTTTTTCCTCTTTTATGTGTAGTTTTCACATTTTTAAAGTAGTTTCATTTTGAACTTCCATTAATATCACCTACCTCCAGCGAAGATATCAAGTAACAAATCATAATGAACCAAGTGATGATACTAAACCATTGACTTTTCATGCAAAAATGCTGCTACGCCATTGATAAGGTGCTCTGAGTGGTTGTTGGAATGTTGCTTTGCGTTGCTAAATGCTTACTAATGTGCTTTGGCTGGCTGTTAGCATGTTACTTTAGAAAGCCATAAGTTTGTTTACATAGCATGTAATGCATGGCGCGGTACATCATGCTGAAGTTTAATACTTAAGGTCAGGGGTTTTGTAAAAAGTGTAAACGATATTAATAGTGATGCTTGCCTTTTAGCAAGAACTGCTGAAAACATAGCTAGCAGTAAAACAGTGAGAGATGTATGTCGGATATAAACTTTAGAAGGAATTTGACAATAGAGAGGTAAGAGTTTCTCACACAGAGTTTAAGAACAAATGCATTCTGAGAGAACAGACCTAGCAGAGAAAACGCAGCGATTGAACAGCGAGTCAGAGAACCACAGTTCTCCCTTGTGCACTAATAAAGCGGCCCTCAAGCACTATGAATCTACACGTCTGGGGCTTTCCTTGCTTGTTGTGTAGCGAGCATTGGTCCCACAGTCTAATAGGGAGCAGATGGCGTTTTATTTCACAAGTCGCGCCTTGGAAAAACATTCCTGCACATAAATCCAATTACAAACGAGCAGGTCTCTTAACCCTGGCGCGCGTGCGACCGGCCACAGATCACATCGGTACGGCTTGCGCTTTCCCCAGATAACAATGTTACACATGAAAACATAGGAAAGTGGTCTGACCACACTTTGACGTCACCGAGGACACAAATGAATGAGTTTCACTGAAGCAAAAATAAACTACACAATGGACTAAACTACATTAAGAGGATAATTTGTTTCGTCGTCATGGCTCAATGAAGAATTTCCAGGATAAACTTATGAGGCATCTTCTCTTTCTGATATAAGTTTGTCTTCTGGTCTCAAATGGATCAAAACAAGTCTTAACAAATGTTTATCACATCATATCTCTTCATATCTCTTAGGGTAGGACATATTGAGGGCTAATATTTATTTTCCAAATAGCCAATATACAGTAGTTTTCCAAGTTCTTTATAAAAATGTACATTTTAATATTAAATCTGAAATCTTCCTCCTCACTTTTCATATCTTATCTTTTCTGCTGAAATTCTGACTTTAACATGAGGGGCAATGGGAAACAGCGAGAATGAGCTTAAGAGGGCAGGAGAGAGTGGGGGCAAGGAGGCCGTTACTTTGACAAGCTAAGGACAAAGGTCTCAGAAAGGAGATCATACTAGCGATTAGGCCCCTCGATGAGGGTTAAAATTTTGGCCCACTAGGGAATTGTACTTGTGCATGTGTGAAAATGCATACAGCAGGATGACAGACCCCAGCCTTGGAGAATAAGTGTTCCCCTCAAGCCACTAGAGTGAGAACCCACCCTTTCCTTTCACTAGTTTCAGAGCGAGTCCATATTGCAAGACTTATGTCGTAATGGTGCGTGTTTGTGCGTATGTAAAATAAGAGGTTGTGAGAGAAAAAGCGCACAACACCAAATATAAGTAAGCAAGTGTTTGACAATGAAATTTAATACTTGAGGATATGTACACATTGGTTATCATTTACCAATTTTGAAAAACATGTTTTTTGTCATGTTGACAGAACAATACCCTTAAGAAAAACAAGTATATTTTAACATAATTTTAAAAATAGTACTAATAACGGAAATAATGTTTTAAAATAAATATTGTAGTACAAACCGAATGTGATGTTTTTCAGACACTTAATTGCATGTTATTTGCAGTTAAATTAAAATGTAATATAATTTAGAAATCTCTATTAAATGCAAATAGTTGACCTTAAGTGCTTTATTTATTTGTTTATTTATTTTTGACTGACTTAAGTGCTTAAGTGCATCTTTATATGTAATTTCATAATTACATCTATTGTCTTTAAAAAATGGTAAACGTGATGTGCTGACAAGTATTTGCACAATGTAATAAATATTTGTTTCACTTATTTTTTATGATTCTTTAGTAATTCTGTAGTGCTAATTATTATTGTACTATTTATTTTCATGTAGCATCAATATTTTGGTAAATATATAAGTCAGGTAAATTTTAGAACTTCTATCATTATTTATAAAATGTTGGTTTAGTACATATAAGCTATTGTATGTTTATTTATTTATTTATTTATTTATTATATTTTACTTTTGCATGGATGGGAACATTCTAGAGGTTTCTGTAATATTCTGTAATATTCTAGAGCTTTCTGGAACAGTCCAGTCAGAACATTGTGGGACTAGTCAAAAAAGACAAAACTCATCTAATGTTCACTTCTGAAGTTTTGGATGACTCACCTTTGGTGACTGTTTATGTTAAACTCTTCTGTTCTTAAATGTTATTTTTATGCATGAGCAAGAAAAGATGAGCTTTTATAAGTTCTCAATGTTTCAGGGTAATGTTTTCTCAAGACCTAATGGGAAAAATGGGTGAGAGATATGTGAGTGAGCTTTTTACAGTTGTTTTAAAAATAAAAATCGTACAGCACATCGTCACAATAAAAACGCCAACAAAACATACTATAGCACAATGAAATGCTTGAGATATGATGCTTGTAAAAAATGTATTTGGTCAGAACACATGGCTACTTAATGGCTATAAAAGGAAAAAGATGCTTTTTGCAGACTTCTACCAGTAGGGGCAAACTGGCCCATTCTAGCCAGCCAAACCTTGACCCTTGGTGGTAATTCACTGGTACTGGACACAAAGCTCTAATCCATATTTTACCTCAGTCTTGTTCTAATCTGTCTCCAATGTTTTAAGAGGCCTGTGTTGTCCTAATGTGACTCTGAGACCTCTGTGCTCATGGTTTGCTTTTCCTCCCTTGATATCTGAGCTTTTTCTTTGTCCAGCTGCAATATAACGCCTAAAGCCGAAGCACACGCTCTCCTCTGAGGCGACAGCACTCACACTGATGAGGAGAGTTTGAGCAAAGGCAGTGATGGAGATAGAGACTGTTTGGAAGTGTGACAAACAGATACAATCAGAAAGAATAAGAATGGCAATTAATGAATTAGACAGAAAGAAAGAGAGATTGGAGGAGTGGCTGAGGTTCAGACGGGAGTTCTGATGGTACTTTAATGAAGTGTACTCTAAAAAGAACAAGCGTTTTTGGAGCAAGATCACACACATAAACTCATTGACTCAATGGCTTTGCTGGGACAGAGCCAGAAGGTTATAGGCACAGTCAACAAGATAAAGGAGCCGAGGAGAGAATGGAAAACTAGAAGGGTCATTTTATGAGGAATATGTGAGTGGTGCCTGCCCAGGATATTGCTATGAGCTTGCTAGATGACAATCCCTACTCCTAAATTAGGATGCAATCACATTTAAGTCACAGTCATTTCAATAGGAATCTACAAGATTGGGAATTTCGTATAAGGGCGAAAGATTTCCCCATGCAAATTTTGAATTGGGTTCAAGTTGTTGTTCATGCTGATTTGGTGCATTGACCAACAGAAAACTTCTTGGTGTTAAAGTGACTTCTGTGTGAATGGTGCTTCATTACTCGATTATTAATAGACCTTGGACCTGCATATTTTGTAGTACCTGCTCCTTAAAACACATTAAACCAACTTGATGTCATTTTTAATATTATTGTATTCCATTATTGCAGATTTGCTTAACATTTTGAATAATGTTAGTGAAATATTGTAGCAAATATTCAGTGACTAGTAATATCTAGTGACAAGCAATTTGTATGTCTACACTAAAAAACGAATGTCATAACAAAACATAGCCAGTATTTGTCCCTATACTTTGTCCAGTATGGACAAAAAAATATATTTTTTGGAAGTCAATGGGATCTGAAACTGTTAACAACATTCTTCAAAATATCTTTTTTTGTGTTCCACAGAAGAAAGAAATGCATACAGGTTTGGCATTACGTGAGGGTGAGTACAACGAGTATCATGACAGACTTTTTTCTCTTTTCTTCAGTTAATATCACGCAATTGTGAGAAAAAAAAAACACAATTGCGAGATGCAAACTCGTAAAAAGTAAGAATTGTGAAATAAAAAGTCACAATTGCCTTTTCTTTTTTTTTTTATTCAGTGGCAGAAACAGGCCTCCATATTAAACCAGTCCAATTTCTTACAATCGACTACATTTGCATTCAGATCTGCCTCCATCCAATCAACATCCAATGCATAGTACCAAGGCCCCACTACTTTTTTGGTAATTCTTCTTATACGCCACAATATGGAAGAAATTATCTGTCGCTACTTTCGTTACATTGCAACTTATTAGCATATGTTATGTGAAGCAGGATTTTGGACCAATGACATTTTTCTGGGGGTGACGCTACTCAAAACAAAGCTGCATAAATAGAACAAAATGTCCTGATGCTTGTCATGGCATCATGTGGGGAAATGCTCATCCTGAGCAGACTCATCCCACCAAACAGTTGTCACTCTGGGGTGTGATACATGACATGGACAGATGTTCTGACAAATGGGACTGTAGCATTATCAGCTCATTGTTAAACTAGTAATTTTCACAACAAAACCTGCAGTGGAAAAGGGCGGAATTCAGTCCAATTGTGCAGCTTTGTAATGGGCTTCACCAGGCCGAGCCGCCCATGGGGATTGGGTGGTGGTCGAAGCCCAGCCTGATGTATTTAAGTCAAGGCATTTAATCTGGCCACATTCTCCCCTACAGCCCCGCAAGGCACAGCTCTCTCCCTCTGACTGACACGTTGACACCTGGTCTCCACCAGCATGCTGCTTCGGCCCACCTGCTTGCCACACATACCGCAAAGCAAACATTTCAACAGTTAGGCCGACTTTAAAAGCTCCACGCGACTTAATGAGAAAGAATCCGAGGTCTGCGTTTCACCTCTTCCTATGTCTCTCTCCCGCTCTCTAGAGGGCATTTAGAACTGCCCATTAACGGCCAAAGTGTGGATTTCCTGTGAAATAACGACTGTGCCCTCCACATGGTTCGCGTCTAAATACTCAAGAACACTTAGTTAAACATGAAGCCCGGTGATCGGCAATCGGAATGGGATTGCTTCCAGCTGTGCCACTCCGACCAGCATCCAGAGTGGGAGATTCTTTCTTTATTGATGCTGTAGCTTATATTGCATATGCTGGCTTTGCTGTGGAATAACAGGGTGGGTGTGAAGTGGTCAGCCATTCGCTTAGTCCCAATCCCCTCACCATGATTTCACTTTCAGATTGCAATCAAACTATTCTGTGCCTGGAGGTGACCTGGCAGACGACTGCTTTAGTCTCTTGGATTGCTTAGATTCATGGGGAAGGACTGTGCTGTAACTCCTCAGAAGTCCACTTGTTCCTGGAATTTTCTGGTTGATGAATAAGAATAGTGAACAAGAACAGACAGTAGTAATGTTATAAGCCAAAGGGTAGCTGTCTCAGATGCACTTTTTAGGGCCTGTTTCATTTAACCATTGGTGCAAGCATTGATAGTGGCGATGAATTACTTTCCCCCCTTAAAAGTGTTGCAATATAGCAGTGCTGAGTTTCAAGTCTGCAATAATTACAAGTAAATAAATGTGGGGTGGTGATGGAGCAGTGGATAAGACACATGCCTTTGGTGTGAGAGACCCGGGTTCGAATCCACTGTGAGACACCAATGTGTCCCTGAGCAAGACACTTAACCCCTAGTTGCTCCAGAGGCGTGCGACCTCTGACATATATAGCAATTGTAAGTCGCTTTGGATAAAAGCGTCAGCTAAATGAATAAATGTAAATGTAAATATTCCTTAACTTCCCATAAATTACGTAAAAATGCATATCATAGAAAGGTCAGTTGTGACCTTTATGAAATGAGCTCTGATGTATGAATAAACAGTTGACAACCAAAGCCATCTGCAAAATTTTGAAAAATGTCTCATACCTTGTATTATATTGCTATTTTCTATCAAGAAGTATGTTGAGAATGAAATTTTACAGGTAATTTCAAAATTTTAGCTAAAACAGTTAAAATAGTCTGTCAACTTCAGATAGTTTGGAATATGTAGTGCATGAGTGTTTTGTGTCCTTTTTGAAGCACAATAGGTCCAGTACCCATTCATTGTAATTGCATGGAAAAGATAAACCAGAACAATTCTACAGAGTTTTCCTTTTTGTGTTCCACCAAGGCCTATACAGCTTTACAAAAACAACATAATTGTGAGTAAATGAAAGAATTCTTTTTTTTTTTTGAGTAATCAAAAGCAAAAACATGTAATCATAACCAAAACCTAAAGACACTGTATCTAGTCTTGCTCCTCAGGTACAAGTTTTATTTACGTTGTAGCTTACATATTGTAGTTAATATCCCTCCTTATTTATTTATAGCCTAACTGTGTTTAGTATTAATTTAATATTACATTATTTTTCAAACTGTGTCTATATCTCACACAAATGACGAACAAAGTAGATTTGTACTTAGCCTAAAAGAAGTTCCACAAAACATTAACACCTTAAAATATCAGTCATTAGTATTATTAGTCATCATTCACTTAATACACACAGTTCATGGCCAGACTGCATGTCTTTAATGTGGTCATCAGTCAAAGCTCAAGGAAATGACGCGTTTATCAGTGTTGCTAAATCCCACATCCACATCCAAATTTAGCATCAAACTCGCCAATAAACGCTAATGTTGCGCGTGCGTGAGTGCGTGTGTTTGTAGGGAGAGAGAGAGAGAGAGAGAGATCGCTGCGATCCGTTTCTGTTCATCACTCACACCAGCAGCAGCACCAGCTCGGACCTTATAAATTGTCCATCCCAAATCCTGGAATATCAAACCGAGAATCATGAAATCGGACATAATGTGGATTTATCAAGCTCTTCTGTGCGTCTTACTGTCTGTGGATGTGGGTGAGTGACCAGCGCGTAACGCACACGTGAAACCAAAGTGCGTTATTGATTAATAACTGATCGTGTTTTAAACACAATGCAAATGTCACTGTTAGACTGCTTTGAGAAATATTACGTTGATTAAACAGAAGTTCGTCAGTTTATGTATTCACACACGTTGTTTATGAAAAATAGGTTAAGTGATGTGCTTGTTTATAAATGCATTTTGTGATTCTGGGGATATTGGGTATTATTTTGTGTAGGTCCTGTATTTAAGGCTCTCTTCCCCGTGCAAAAGCTTAACATGGTGATTTAATACCTTATTTACTGCAGTTATACTAGTGAAACTACAAGCCATCACTGACCTCACAAGAAATGAAACAAAATGACAAAAATATTCAAGAGGATTCTTCCTCTGTCTGAAGGAGATCTCATATTAATGACAAAGTAGACTGCAAATTCTGACTCCTAATGCTCTAAAATTGCGTTTGATTAAATTTTATTACTTCTGATTGAAGTTTAATTGTTGCAAAGTGGTTACAACCAGTAGGTTACGACCAGCTGTAAGTTCATTGCACCTTCAGCCGCTTTGAATGACTTTACTGACGAAGAAACTTAAGTTGAAAACTCTAAACTCTTAGAAATGCGAGATATTATTATAAAGATGACATTTTAACAGTGAATAGTTGAAACTATGGCTATCATAGTAAATTGTTGGAAGGTTAAGGATTGCTGAAAAAGGAGCTCATCTTGGGTTCGTTTGCGTTTAAATCAATTTAATTGTGTGGAAATCTAAAAATACAAATAAACAATCCAAGGGGTTTTTAATATATGTTTTGGAGGCCATAGATTTCAAAATGTCCCTATTCTCACTAATGTATATTTGGTTTGGATTTTACACAAATCCATTGACCTTTTCTCATGTTTCAGTCTCATAAACTGAAGCCTGAGGATGTTACATGCATCACGTAGTGCAGAGGATATGGGCTGGTGTGGCCTAGTGGTCAAAGATCTGGGTTGGTAGGTTGTAGGTTCAAATTCCACAAGTGTTCATCTATTGTATTTTTTAGCAAGACACTTTTTTGCAGTATCATCTTGAGAGAGCTTGACACTGTAAATGGTTTATAAAAGCACCAACATATACACTGCTTTCAGTCCTGTTCCACTGAAGAAACTGATGCTGAATAACAGTGGCATGCAGCAATGCTGTAGCGCATCTAACAGACCCTTCCCAGGGTGCACATTACCCGCAATGGGCAAAAGCACATATGGGGTGAATGGACTCTCTAAAGCGGGCGTTATCGACGTGCTGTGTGCAACATCTGGACAGAGCCGTTTCTCCCATATTTCACCATTGCAAATATTCACCGGACCAGATGTGCTGCGTAAACACAGATCAAGAATTTCTTCAAACTTTCACTGAAGCTTTAGGAAAGGAAAGGACATTAGTGAGTCAGACTGAAACCATTAATGCTGATGTTTCTCTGATGCCCGTCCTCATTGCTACCATAAACATCATCCCGTTGTTATTTAAGGAAGAGATTTAGCCAAATCTAATAAGCAGGCTGGGAGATAAAGATGCCCCCGACAGGCCAGAAAGAGGAATTTAAAGGAGTCTAATTGGGACGCTGAAGGAAAAGATCAATGTTTGAGGAGCAGCGCGATGAAATCCAGATGTGTTCAGATGCGGCCCAAACATTAATAATGTGTTCTCACCAAAACCGCTTCAGCCACAGGAGTTCAGCAGGAGATTCGGCAGCACTGCGCGAGTGTTACCTTACACCGCTGATTTTCAACAGTTTACCAAATCACTTGATAATCAGGGCACCGGGCCCAGGACTACTGCGCAGAGCAGATCCAAGTTCATGCCCATGCTTAGCGAGATACTACTATTATCAGATTTTAAGAGGAATAAGTTCACCCAAAATGAAGTGAGCATGCCTGTCAAATGTAAAACTACATAAAATTAGACAAACTTAAAAGTATCATAAGTCAATAGATTTGTGTGAGGAACGTACTGAAATTTTAGTTCTTATTCATTGGTAACATTTGTGATTCAGTGATTCCTACAACAGATTGTTTAGTCCAATTTGTGAGCAACTGAAATGTTTTGAAGCAATGATCTGGTCAAGTTTAGTCCCAAATGCCACCCTAAATGTGCAGTCACATTTATTGTTGCTTAACTGGTGACATTCCAATAGGAATACATGTGATATGGAGTTTCTTCTCAGGGCGAATAAGTTCCCCACACACATTTCGCTCATGTTCAAGTTGGTCTTGCAAATTTGCCATGCTGATCAACAGCATATCAGAACTGTGCTTCGTACATCTCTACACTACTGACAATGGAAACATGACCTGTTTGTGTGTCAAGCCTGGAATTCGCTTACATTCCGCTGATGTGACCTTAAAGGCCTTAATATACTCATGGGGAAGTTCTTTTTCGTTCTTCGCTTAGGGTAAAAAGAAGTTTGAAATACCTTTGCAGTAGTATACCGTAAGTGAACATCTTGACTCTACCCATAGTGTTGAGAGAAGTGTTTGGATGAATAGGTAAATATGTGCTGCGTCCTTTTCTCACACTTTTCTAGATCTGCAATTTGGCAAAGCAGTGTCACTTTAAATTTTTCGATGTTTGCTATAAAGCAGCTCTTCAGTCAGTATGTTGGACTGAACAGACGAAATAAACAAACAAAAAAAATCACACCAAAGGAGGCGGAGCCATGAACCAATCATAGTTTGAAGGTGTTTACCAACTGACCTTATTTTTCCGGAAAGTTAGATATGGCAAGCTGTTTCAAACTCCCAAAATGAACTCCAAAGAAACTTTGTTTTGGCCAGATTTTGTTCGAAATGAAGTCTGTCTGAATAATTTTGGTCGATTGCAATCCATCACATACATTTCTATCAAAGTTATCTGACATTATCAAGCTGAATTTGTTCTGACACAGTTTAACTCTAAGTTCTTGTCATATTGTATTACCATAAACTATAGCAAATAAACTGTGATAATGTGAGAAATGTTGAAGGTGTCTAAATAAATTTTGGTTTGACTGTGTCTATTTGATAAATGAAGTTAGCCAATTAACATTATACATCCTCTTTTGGTTTCTGTACCCAATATTTAAAAAATTTACAAATGCACTGAAAATATCGGTATCGGTACTCTGTATCGGTGTCACAGTGCACACACGAGGGAGGAACAGGAACACGCAGAGGACGTAAACTCAAATAATAGTCTTTACTGAACACATCAATGCAGGGCAAGACAAGGCTTACAGACAGGAAACACCGGGGGTAACGAGTCGACCAGACGAAATCAAACTCAACAGACAGGACTATAAATACACAGGTAAATCATAGATAATTAGACGTACACGGCTGGACAAGAATTAACTAATAAACACATATGACAAGGACAGGAAACAAACCAAATATGGAAACATGAGGCGGGAACACATGACACACACGACAGAGGACTGACAATCGGCAAGTACCAAAAATAAATGTATCGTATCGGGCGAGTACTGGAAAAAGTGGTATCGGTGCATCCCTAATTCAATGTATTCTTGATGTAACATGGACTATTATAACTATGTCCTTACTACATTTCTGGTCCTTACCTTGCTGTGTCAGTTGCATTGCTGTATATGCAGGATCAAAAAGCTCTCTAATTTCATTAAAAAATATCTTAATTTGTGTTCTGAAGATGAACAAAGGTCTTACAGGTTTGGAACATTACATTGGAGGGTGAGTAATTAATGACAGAATTTTCATTTTTGGGTGAACTATTCCTTTAAGCCCTTACAGTATTAGTTTACTGTGGAGTCCATATCATTACTAATTAAGCAGAAGTGTAATTTAAAGGTCTGCAGATAGGTGTGAGCAACCTTGTGAAACCTACAAATGCAACATTCTTGTAGACTTCAGATGGGCATCCGGAAGCCTTAAATACACATGAAGTGCATGAACTCTCTGACTCAATAGTTCGGTTCCTGCCGTTCTCCAGTTAAAAGCTCACTGTTGGGAAGATTATCAGTGAATAATGTCTTACATTTCAGTGTGTTCCTCACACAAAGGTTTCATATGATTCAGAAGACTTGAAATGCTGTGCATGAGTTGTATAGGCTACATTGACAAGACAATAGGAGACGATAACGACATCATTTTAAAGGGATAGTTCACCAAAAATTCCGTCATTAATTACTCACCCTCATATCGTTCCAGTTTAGTGTGGGAGTTACAATGTGAGCTTTGCACATGTATGTAAGCTGACTTTGGGAATGTCCTCGGACCACCAGAGTGCAGTGAATCATGAGAGTCTGGGTCCCACTCACTAGCCTCTCATTCATTTCTGCAGAAGAGACAGTAATAAAATAGAAACGGAAACCTGATTTTGCTAATGTGAAAGGATGTAAATGCTGATGAGTCTAGTTATATTTACTCCGCTTGCTTTTGTTTAAGACCCTTTGACATCAAACCCAGCGGGCACAGGACATCAATATAACGTCAGGTTAACATTGGACATGACATTGGACAGACGTTTGACACCAATTTAACATTGACTTAACATTGGATTTTGGTTACATAACCGAAAAACAACAAATATCAATATCAACTCACGTCGATATTGGACATCAAATTAACATTGACATTAGATATTGAATTGACATTGATTTTGGTCACCGGATGTCGCAACCAAAATTTAACCAAATATCGACGTCTTATGACGTTATGTGCCTGCTGGGAAGAATCATTAAAATAATGTATCACATTTTATGCTTAAAAATATTAAGCAGCATTACTGTTCGCAATATTGATAATAATAATAAGAGATATTTCACAAACAGCAAATCAGCAAATCATTAGAATGATTTCTGAAGGATCATGTCACACTGAAGACTGGACTAATGACTGCTGTAAATTCAGCTTTGGAAAAACATTTTCAAATGTATCAAAATAGAATAAACTGTTGTTTTAAATTGTAATAATGTTTCACAATATTACTAATTTATGTAATAAATGTAGCTTTGGTGAGCATAAGAGACTTTCAAAAAAATATAAAAAACTTTTTTACAGACCCCAAAATTTTAAATGGCAGTGTGAACATTGTAAAAATAATTAAAAGCATGCTTTTAAAGCTTTACAAAGAGGATGCTTATTTAAATTTCAAGTTTTTTTCTTTATATGTAGCCTATTACAATGATGTAAAACAAAACAAACATTTAAAAAATAATACTATTTAAAATGTTCTTTCACATCACATGCTAAAGAGGGTAAAATTCTTCAAATTATATCAGTTTTAAGTCACAGAGACACAAATTGGGCACAAATGGCATCATTTGCTGAGAACGACCTTTCTGATAATGTGTGTGACAGCTCCCACATGTATGAGATTACGATTGTACATGTACGTGTGTGTTTTAAGTATCTGCAAATGTGTTTGTGTTTAATCTCCTTGTCTCTTTTGTTCAGAGTGCAGGAAACAGACATTGCAAAGGTATCAGAAAAGTGAAAACAGCCGGTTGCTTTGTACAGACTGTCCGGAATCTCCTCGAATTAGAAATCTCTCGCTGGATGACTGCGCACGCAAATGCAACAAGAGCAAGAAGTCCTGCAGGTGACACCCGCACATATAATCATGGGATAGTTCACCTAAAAATGGCAATTCTGTTATCATTTACACACCCTGATGTTGTTTTGTTTTTCTTTGGAACAAAAAAATGAGATATTTTGAGTGCTTTTTCGTCCACACAGTCCATTGAAGTCAATGGTGACCAGTGTTGTTTTGAAGTCATCCAGGTTTTTGAACGAAATGAAAGTCATTTTCATTTTTGGGTGAACAATTGGTTCAACAAATCAATTGGTTCACCTCATCTGATCCAGGTGGATCTCTGACCCAACAGTTGTCTTTAGTTATCTTGTTTTTTTCTTTTTGCCTCCTTACAGGGCATTCTACTTTGACCACATAAACAGGAAATGTCACTTGCTTCCCTTCGACCGTTTCTCTGAAGGCGCAAAAAGAGAGCGAAAACCCAATTATGACCTTTATGAGAAGAAAGGTAAATATTTGCAATACTTTTTCGAAGAAGTTCACTCACACTTGACTTTTTACTTTTATTTCTTCTAAAGATTCCTGGAAATGCTTTGTTGGAATACCGAGCAAATGCCAGTCATGTTTGTTTAGATCACTGGTTTAAAGTGTGAAATTACTGCTTCCTATGTATAAAATCACCTCTGTCATTGTAAACAACACAAGCTTGAGACATTTGGCAGCAAACAGCAAACAAAACATAAAAAAGCATGACGATAAGTGTTGACGTTAGCAAGATGCCGTATGTTTATGTTTTCAGCAAGAACTGGAGTTGAACACTTAGATTTATGCCGTAATCGAGAGTAAAACTCGTGTTTAAAGACTTGTTTAAACACAAAATGTGTAATCTGTAAACAATGATCGTTTATGGTTTCACGTTATATGAATATCTTTGTGGCGTATGTTTTCCACAGACTATGTGAAAGAGTGCATCATTGGGTCAGGTGTCAACTACAAGGGGAGAAGATCATTCACAAAGACTGGAATTACGTGTCAAGCCTGGAATATGTCCATCCCACATGAACACAAGTAAAAATTTACTTTAATAATTGAAAATAAATAAACCAGAAAGCTTTTTTTTTATTTCGAGACAGGCACCGAATAAAGTACCCCTAAAAATTTGTCTCGCCCAATAGAAATGCTTTTTGGGTAGGAACAGGATATTGCAAAGCGCTGACATGCCGCATTGTGACGCATCTTAATTCCTTAGTGAATTGGGTTCTACAACAATGCAGCCGGTGCATTCAAATAAAGCACAAACAATTTAAATAAATATGAATAGCATATCACTTCTATTTACACTTTGTGTGAATAGCATCTATCACTGTTTGCACTTGTAAACAATAAGCTAATTGTTGCCATTTACACTGTGTGCAAACATTATCTAACAATATTTATACTCAGAGTAAATAGCATTAAAGTTCCGTTAACACTTTGTGTAAATAGCATTAACCTTTTTTTCCACTCTGTGTAAATATCTGCAGGTAATAAGCAATGCAATTCATTGTGAATCCTCGCCTCTGTCTCTTAAACCGTTCACTCCTCTGTAACTCATTCTCTCAGTAAACTTCTCATTTGCAACTTTCATATGGTCTCTGACAGCTAGCAATTTTCGCAATAGTCTTCGCTGTTCCTAGCGCAGACTTAGCCATTAACTGTTAATCGTCGCCGGCATGCTGTCTGCCAACAATTGCTGATTAGTCTAGACTGCAGATGAGATTGCTTTCAGGCCTGGTCGTTTCAGAGTCATCATTCTGACAACATAAGTTAAGTGGAACTGTAAGGAGTGATGCCTTGACTGCGTGAACACGAGCCAATCTGGTTAATGTGGTCAATTGTTGCCAGGTCCTTGTTAGCCAAGATGTTATTAGCTCTATGAGTTACACCACTTACAAGCTGTATAAAGATTTTAGAAGTGAGAGAATTGAAAGAAAGATAGAGAAAGAATGAGAGGAGGAGGATTTATGGACTGAAGTCATGTTCTGTCTGCCCTCCAGCTGAGCTCACAAAGCCGCATTCGAGACTAGCGCACAGATGCTAATCCAGACCTTCTCCTCCCTATGAATAACAGTACTTTCCGACTTCGATTCCCTTCTTACCTTTTTCCAAGTGATAAGATCTTTTTCCTCTCAGCTTCTCAATCTATCCACCAGCACAGTGTGTCCACCTGCCCCATCCATTCGGCCAAGTCAAATGGGGAGACAGTAGAAAATGATCAGAGAGAAGGTGATGAGAACCAACTTAATCTTCTCTGAGAAGACAAAAAAGCAAGCCCTTTTTCTACCAATAAGGTGTTGGTGCCGGTTCCAGAGCTGGTGGCCAGCCAAACTGCAGCCTGCTTCCCAGAAATGTCTCTTTATGAGATGTAAACCTTTTGTACAAACACAAACAAAAGGTTTCCAATAAATGACCAGTTTTCAACCCATATGAACTCTTGGTGTTGTAAATGGGATTAAGGAAAGTTTAAAATGTTCTGTTCAGATTGCATTCAGAGTGAGAGAGTGTCTGTTGGCAGCCAGAGAGAAATAGCTGGCTAACATCTGTTAGCACAACATCATTAGCTGTAGAGATCTCAGGCCTCATGTGGAACCAGCCACAAGATCCAGATGCAGGAACACAGTCCATTCCAGCACAGCACGCCTATCGTAACCCAGTGGTTTAAGCAATTCATCTGCTCTGCATGGATTTTGTTTAGATCGTATCATGATTTGGTGCCATTCTAAATTATTTTGATGTTTTAGAAGCAACAGAAGTTTTTCAGATCAATTCAAAGGTTTAGGTTGAGTCAGATTTTGATCATCAGATAGCATCTGTCGGGGCACAATGTGCTTGGTTTACATAGTTGTTAGCTGGTCCAGGCTGATTTAGATGATTGATTCAAGTCAACCTTGCAGAGCCTTGGTGTCCAAACTCGGTCCTGAAAGGCCATGGTCCACTGCAGAGTTTAGCTCCAACCCCAATTAAACACAACTGAATCAGCTATTCAAGGTCTTACTAGGCATACTAGAAACTTCCAGGCAGGTGTGTTAAGGGAAGTTGGAGCTAAACTCTGCAGGAAAGTGGATCTCAAACTCCCTGAGCTAAACCCCTGAGCTAAACTCTGCTGGGCAGATTTGAAGGTACCTGTGGAAGACCATCCATACTGCTTATTGTACATAGGATTTTGGACCTGGTTGACCAGGGGTGTCCAGTCCTGCTCCTGGAGGGACACTTTCCTGCAGAGTTTAGCTCCAACATACCTGTTCAGAATTATTTGTAATCCAGAAGACCTTGATCAACTGATTCAGGTGTATAAGGTGGCCCTCCAGGAGCAAATATTGGACACCCTTAAAGTAGACTGTTTTAGTCAACCTGTAGAATGTAGACTATCCTGGTGTGGACCTCTGCTGAAAGACCACCAGGTTTCTTAACTAGCTCCATCAGGGAGCCAACCAGCTTCACAGGGAATGACCATGCTGGTCAACCAGCTTCATCTGCTTAGTTTTGCTGTTGAACAGCATGGCTATACCAATTCTCAAGCTGAACTAGCACTAGAAACTAACAAATTAATACTTGTCTAAGCTGATCTTTTAGGCTAAGTGAGTTGATTTATTCAATCAGTGTTCCAAAAGACCAGGTGTATCCTGTCCTGCTCCTTAAACTCTGCAACGTTCTTTTCCAACCTGTTCCAATACACCTGCCTGGAAGTTTATAGTAATCTTGAAGACCTCGAATAGCTTGTTAATGTGTTTTTAAATAGAGGTAAACTCTGCAGGACAGTGGCCTTGCAGGAAAAGGGCTGGACACTCCTGAAAAAGAGATGGTTGATCGCAATAACTTAAATTTAGAGATGGTTGATCGCAATAACTTAATTTTAAACTCTGTTTTGCCTCTCTTATTATATCTATATATTGATTTTTCAGTTTCAAGCCTGCCAGACACAAAAAGTTTGACCTGCGTCAGAACTTTTGCCGAAACCCGGACAATGATCCAAGTGGACCCTGGTGCTTCACTGAACTCACTGAGACTCGGCACCAGGAATGTGGGCTGCCCCAGTGTTCAGAAGGTTAGAGATGACTTCTTCAATACTGTATATAATATGTGCTTTTGTGTCTGTGTACATCTATATTTGAGAATACGTATGTCAGTATATTTGTGTTTGCTGTACTCTCTGCATGACAGTGTGTGCATTTGGTGTTCGTAATACCTGTGTGCATGTATGTTTGTAGTGGAGTGTATGAAGTGTAATGGGGAAACATACAGAGGGCCCATGGATCACACAGAGAGTGGGAAAGAGTGCCAGAGATGGGACTCACAGAAACCTCATAAACATACTTACCAGCCTCACAGGTACACATTCACATGTACACACACACACACACACACACACATACCATTTGCGTGATTTTCAACATGCTCCTCTGTTTCTGTATTTATAGACATGTAGGTAAAGGCCTGGATGACAACTACTGCCGTAATCCCAATAATGATGTGCGTCCGTGGTGTTACACAATGGACAAAAACGCACCATGGGAGTACTGTAACATAAGTGTGTGTGGTATGTTCACTTTTCCACCTTTGTTTTAGCTGTATTTCTTGTTTTGTTTTGATATTGTGATGTTGTGTTATGTTGTGATCCAAACATCTCCATTTTATGCCTGACTATATTATATGTAGCTGTTATATTATATTATAATATAATATATTATAAATATAATATAATATAATATAATATAATATAATATATATTATATGTGACCCTGGACCACAAAACCAGCCTTAAGTTGCTGGGGTATATTTGTAGCAATAGCCAAAAATACATTGCATGGGACAAAATTATCGATTTTTCTTTTATGCCAAAAATCATTTGGATATTAAGTAAAGATCATGTTCCATGAAGATATTTAGTAAATTTCTTACAGTAAATATATCAAAACTTCATTTTTGATAAGTAATATGCATTGCTAAGAACTTCATTTGGACAAATTTAAAGGCGATTTTCTCAGTATTTTGATCTTTTTTGCACCCTCATTTTTCTGCGGAGAAACGGGCCTGCAGGACCTCCAGCACTGTACCAAACGGGCAGTTAACTGGGTCAAGGTGGCGGTCTCCGCACCAAGAAGTGAAATATTTTAATTTCAGGGCATACAGTTTCCTCGTAGAGGGAGCTCTGGATTGGAGGATGGTCTCAGCAACCTCGGTTGAGAGACCGGAAGCTATGAGCTGCGCCCCCTCAGAGGCCACAGCCACAGCTTCCACAATTGCGGGCGGGGGTGATAGGATAGTGCCCCCGCCTGTGAGAGGAGATCTCTCCTGACGGGAATCTCCCACGGAGAGCCATCGAGGAGAGAAATCGGGTCCGAGAACCATACTCGGCCCGGCCAGAACAGTGCTACCAAAAGTAGGCTGACCTCGTCCTGGCGCACTCTCGCCAGAAGCAGAGCGATCAGGGAAAACGTACAGACGAAGCCTCTGACAGGTCTGTACAATAGCATCCAGTCAAAAGGAGCTGGAGGAACTAGAGGGGCAAGCGCTGACTCTTGAGTCGCAAAGCCAAAAACTTTCCACATCTGCTTCACCACCACGGGTGAAGCATCCATTCCCCAGGCCTTGGCCCCTGCCTCGACAGGATGTCTGCTCCCTGAAATACCCAGGGATATCGTACTGCTCTCAGTGAGCAAAGTTAGCCTGGGAGCACACGAGGATCTGGTGCACCAGCTGTATAAAGGGCGCGGACGCAGACCTCCCTGGTGGTTGATGTAAGAGACCACCGCTGTGCTGTCGGTGCGCACCAACACATGGTGATCTCTTAGGTCTGGGAGAAAGTGCTTGAGTGCACGAGACACGGCCAACATTTCCAAACAATTGATATGCCACGTTAGATGGCGACCGCTCCACAGACCGCAGGCAGGGTGGCCACTCATGACCGCTCCCCAACCGGTGAGGGATGCGTCCGTCGCTAGCATTATGCGGCGACAAGAAGCTCCCAGCACCGGGCCCTGAGACAAGAACCAAGCTTGGCTCCACATGTCTAAGGCACGTAGGCATCGCCGCGTGACCTTGATCATGCGAAGCGGGTTTCCCATCGGGGAGAACCCCTTGGTCTTGAGCCACCACTGTAGGGGTCTCATGTACAGCAGGCCAAAAGTTATCACGTTGGACGCAGCTGCCATGAGCCCCAGCAGTTTCTGAAACTGCTTGACAGTGAGTGACTGGCCCTCTTTCACTCTCTTGACTGAGGTGAGGATCGACTCGATCCGAGCAGGAGACATACGTCTGCATCGTGGTCGAGCTCATTCATAATATGCTTGTGCAAACACTGTTTCATTGATGCGTCCACCTCCTCGGAGGAAGACAGGTCTTAGGGACGGGAAGAAGATGGGGGCTCGCCCGTCTTCATTCCACACTAGTGATAGCTCACTTCAGAGAGCAAGCACAAAACGGGCAGTCAGCTCCCTCGAGAGCTGAATCTGCGTGCTCTGCTCTCAAGCAGACCACACGCAGACTGCGTGTATCCCCAGCAGTGATATAACGTGTGTAGGGAGGAACACACAGCCCGTAATGCGATCTGCTATCGCCCAAGTGCTTGCACATATTGCTGGAGCCAAATTCAAGTGATTGTGCTAGGACAAACAACACTAAATAAGACCCACAACACAAATGACAGACACACAGACAGAGTAGCTGTTGCTGAATGACAAAAAGCAAACGCCGACTCCACCGCACGTGCTTTTATGCTTCCCGGTCGGTGACGTCACCCGCCTATGACGTCTCGCCCATCCATTGGACAGATTACACTCTGGTTCAGAGCGCGGTCACGCTGGAGCAATTCCCCTAGCGCTTTTGACGCAGCTCGAGTTCCTGGAAGGGAACCACTCTCCTATCACAGATACTTGTATGTGTTTGATATTTAGTTTAGCCCAGGGATTGTGTACAGGTGCACTGACTTGTCATAAATCTCGTGGTTCAAGTGTTACTCCTGTATTTCATCCATGGCATGTTTCCAATGGAAACATTTTTCAAATGCTGATGCTTGGAATTCCTAACATTCCCTCTCTCTTTCTCTTGTTCAGACTCAGATAATGATGTGGAAGTGAAGGTGACAACCTCTTGTTTTCGGGGTCAGGGAGAGGGTTACAAGGGTACAGTTAATGTGACCCCTGCAGGTGTGACCTGTCAACGCTGGGATGCCCTTTTTCCTCACAACCATTCTTACACACCTCACAACTATAAATGCAAGTGAGTCATGCTACACTTATGTTTTTCAGGACGCCTCGGCATGTTTCTGTGTGGTTGATAAGTGTTCTGGTGATTGCTAGGACTTAGGTAGTTGCTGGGTGATATTGCTAAAATATATAAAGTATTAAAATGTATATTTTGTATATTGCAGTCACAATTTATTTTAAGGAATGTAGAATGTGGCCATGCAGAATATTCCACATGAAGAACTAATAAGCAACCTATATGTTAATAATAGGCATACTAATAAGCAACTAGTTAATAGTGAGAATTGGTCCCTATACTAAAGTGTTAACCATATTTCTTACAGCCTTATAGTGAATCTTATTTACCACCAAACAGCTACTGAAACCAGTTAAATTGTTTGTGTCCCACTCAGAGATCTCAGGGAGAACTTTTGCAGAAACCCCGATGGCTCTGAAATTCCCTGGTGTTTCACCACAGACCCGAAAGTACGCAAAGTTTTCTGTACCAACATCCCCAGATGTGATTCAGAGAGCTCTGACAGCACAGGTGAGCCCACACACACTTCTTACACACTTACACACACCGCATGACTAAGAATCATGAGCCATATTTAATCACATAATGAATTGTGTTGTTCCAAAATGCTTAGCTCATCATAATTTACAAGAATTTTAATGATGAAAGACAAAGAAGTTTTGCGCACAGGCGCCATCATGGACGTATGGAGACTGCCTGTAAAGATCTGGCACCCAGCTCGAGTGTGGTTTTGTTCTGGGTACCCTCACATTCCCCTTCGTCTGTGTCACACAAGCAGTCTTATAAGAAAAATAATCTTCTATACAAACTGTGTAATCCGTCCTGTTAGAATAATCTCTTCTTTCATGAATGTTCCAGCTTTGTGTTTCAAAAGACACATTTCTCACCAGAAGAGTCCCTTTGAGGTTTCAGGTCAGAGAGACAAGGGCAGTGCCTCTCTGGATTCATTCAAACTTCAGTCAGATGTTGGCACAGACAAAAGCTTTTTTCCCTTAAATGTTTGCCAACCACCAATTGTAAAGTGGCCCCTGACGTGAAATCGGCCCTCCCCCACTAATAAAATGCTATTTAAAACATGCTTACTTCATGACAGCATGGATACAATCAGCAAATAAATAATCTAAACATGGAGCTTTGAATAAGCATGGATTTTACTGAAGGTACATGCATGTGTTTATACATGTTAACATTGTTTATGTTATCTTTACGTCTGTTTTATCTGTGCCCTAGAATGTTATGAAGACAACGGGGAGAGTTACCGTGGTAATTTGTCGAAAACAAGATCTGGTATTCCTTGTGGGCTGTGGTCCGACCACACATTCAGGTACATGTTTCCATGAAATCACTGAAACCATTTAAAGCTGCCATGTGTCATTTTTTTCAAAGTCAAAATACTTCCTATTCCAATGTACAAAGAAAACCACTGGCTGCCATTGTCTGAAATCATTAGTGGGGAACATGGAATCAACTGTGATTTGGACTAGTGTCTATTGTGAATATTAAACCGCAAAAGACTGCTATTTAAATATGAAGCCTGCATGGTCTATATGTATCTGTGTGAATGAGCCGTGCAGGTTTTCACTATACAACCTGACAAAATAAGTTTTTTTTATCTTGAAGAAATTATGACAGACATATATTACTATTGCACAATAGAATATACACCTTGTAATAATAATAATACAATTTATTAAAACATTTTCACAGAATATCAAACCATTTTTAATTTATATTTTTTATTTAAGCCTCTGTTATGCAGCCCAAAAATAAAAGCAATTGTAAATTTTTCATTTTCATACGTTTTATACATTTATTTGATTACTACCACTTTTTTTGATAATAATTTTTTATTAAATTATAAAATATTCATAAAAAATGTATAAATTCTGAAAAAATATCAGATGAGCCCTGGTAAATTAGGTTTATTGTAAAAATGTAATAAAGTCATAATTAAAGTGAAATTCTATTTGATGACACTACAGAAATGACACACTGGAAATTTAAAATAAAGAATAATTTATTTGTGTTTCTTTCTTAACAATAGATTTATAATATATGTTTAATTATATGATAATTAGTCTTCACAATATCTGTGAAAAAAAACATCAAAACATCAAGTTCCCTCCATTATTCAAAATACAGTATCAATCAATGTTTGTTTCTTAATGACAGATTTCTAAAATTTTAAGAAGCTGTAAACACTTTCAATGCTAATCTGTTCCAAAAGTAAGTTAATTATGCAATGTGTCTAGTGAAAAGAGCCTAGATGACTGGCAAATGAGGGAAATGTTGATATAATATACTACAAAAAATGCAATAATTCAATGCTCAATATTAAGTAATCAATTAAAAATAGCAAAAAAAGACTGTTTTACCTGAAATCTGTGTATTTGATCCATAATATTAACAGATATTGAGTATTGAGTATTGTGTCATTCATCTTGCATTGCCTGTACTGAAATGAGTTGTGAGTGTTTTGTGCTGTTACATATGGAACACTATTTTTATGGCACCTGACTATGTTCACCTCAAGGCCCAGGTGTACTTCATTTTCCGCGGACTTCCACAGACCCTGCCGGTAATGACAATAACGTCAAGTGGACGGTGTGCGGACCATCATGACCACGGATGACCGAAGTATACTTTGGGCTTTGGTCACTCACGATGTTCCATTCCAGTTAGGATGCTGTCTTAGAAGGCAGCTGTCTATGTAGGCAGGGAGGCAGTTCACTAGGTTTTGAAAAATTTAGCACTTTTTCTGCACTTTTGCTCTCTCGTGGGTTCCTGTTGACTCTTGGAACCAGTTTTCTTTGTAGAAGTCATTTATTAGCAGTGATGTTGAGTTTGTTTTGAAAGGTGGTTATCAGGCAGTATTACAACATTGAAAGAGAACTGAAGCAGTGATAACAAACAGAGAAGGGAGAGCCGGGCCGCTCATATTCATCACTGATACACTGAGGACAGAAAATACCACACACTGTTCCACGGGAGACAAATGCCCCATAAAGCAGCTCGCTCAGCATCCTGTAGTCCCTCAGCTCGGGCTAAGCTGTTAACATCACTTAATTTACAGGAATTTTAAAAGCCAAAATGGCACAGACAGATGGACATGTTGCAGGAGTGACCTCTGACCCCAGGAAGTGCTGTCCCCCGCTCTCATATCACGGGCAGATCAAAGCCAATCAGCTTCTTCAAATGGCGTCCAGCCAGTGAGTCTGTCTCACATGGGGTCGAAAGGTTGTCTCTGAGAAAACTCAACGTTGGCTTGTTCAGCGGTCACCGGGGACGAGAAATTACCTCTCCACTCTATCACTCTTTGCTTCCTATACATTTTTCATTCTGGGTTTTCAGCCCCTGCGATCCAAGGGCTGTCTGTCACGCTCTAGGATTTATTTTCTTTGTAAGTCAACTCTGTAGAAGTCACTTGGCGTGCAGTTTCGGCCTGGCTTGTGTGTAGCCTTGAGGACAGGTGGTGTAATACACAGAGCTGCAGCGACTGTTCTGAGTTCATACTTTCGAACTTTTATGGGTGCTGGAGGGATTATATTAATATGATTCCTTCTTTGAACATCTTGTCACACAACGACATACGAGTCAACATTTCCATTCCTCTTGTGCTGACCTGTTTCTCTGAACTGAGTAGCTGATTTCCTGTTCTTTGTTTTGTGTGTGTGTGTGTGTGTGTGTGTGTGTGTGTAGGAGAGATTTGCAATCAGTGAAGGCCAGCGCGGGCTTAGAGTTGAACTTGTGCAGGAATCCAGACCGAGATAAGCACGGGCCATGGTGTTACACATCCAACTCCTCCATTCCTTGGGACTACTGCGGACTAGAGCGATGTGAGTTTCCTACTTCCTGTTTCTCTCCTCTTTTTCCTGGTTAAAAGACCAGCATAGACCATCTTGAATCTTCAAACTTGTTCAGGTTGGCTTCTGGTTTGGTGTTTGCCAGCATTTTACCTGGCGAAGCTGATTGATCTATCTATCTGTCTGTTTATCTGTCTGTCTGTCTTTTGTTCTATCAATATGTCTGGACTTTTTCCTGTACTAGTTAAAAACTACATACACTATATTGCCAAAAGTATTGGGACACCCACTTCTAATGAACAGGTTTGACTTCTTTAGTAATTTACATGAGTACAAATGTTTAAGCGTATAATGATATTCTATTGAACTGTGTTCTTCTAATTTTATAGGAACAGTTTGGACAGGTCCCTTTTCTATTCTAACATGACAGTGTCTCTGCCCAGCTGAACTTCTCTGGTGTGACTTTAAATGCAGACCTTGATCCAAAATCTCATCACCAAACACCAATGACTTTAATAATTAATAATAGTAATTTTAGACATTTCCACTGTCCATTTACACCACTGTTGCAACAGAGATGGAAATAAAAAATTTAAATACTGTACATGAATTATGTTTCCATCTTTGTTGCCACAGTTTTGTTAGTGTCTTTTTCTGTTCTAAAGAAGGGGGTGTCCCAATATGTTTGCCCATATGCTGTATGTACAAGTCATTGGTGTTTGGTGATGAGTTTTTGGTTCAAGGTCTGCATTTAAAGTCACACCAAAGGTGTTCAGCTGGGATCAGGACTTGGCTTTCTGCAGACCAGTCATGTTCTTCCACGTTGACTGAATCAATCATTTATTTTTTAAACTTGCCTTAAACACAGAAGCAATGTCATGTTAGAATAGAAAGGGGTCCTGTCCAAACTGTTGTTATAAAACTAGAAGCACACAATTCCCTTGAATATCATTATATGCGTAAACAACAAAAAAATATTAAAGTAATCAAACCTGATCAGTAGAAGGGGGTGTCCCAATACTTTTGGCAATATATATATTAATTCATTCAATATGCAGTACGTTTTCCACTTCCCTAAATTCCTTTCCTTGAAATCCTACATTCTACAACCTCATTTCAAATTCAGAAATCCAGCTGGAATGTAAAACACATTCTCAATTGAATTCTCAGTGGCACACAACTCTGATTATGATGACAGACAGGGTCTCGACCTCCACGCCAGGGGTATTTTGTCATCATTTGTAGCTTTCAAAGCCTGATGGATGTTATTGAGTTTGTGTCAGTGGATATTGTCTCCTCAAACGAGGCGTCACACTATAATGCCAGCCAGATGCAATCCTCTTCATCTTTGTGCCCATGCGGCTGTGTCACTGCAGCTGGATTTTTATAATTGTGTTTCATTCAGGCACGTTTGTGATGGTCTGCTAGTGCATGTTGATGATGAATGAGATGATGTTTGTGTAGGCTTGGCATTCAACATCATAATAGGAAATGTGTTCTGGCTGGGTATAGCTCCATGATTATATTTAGGTTTATCCAAATTATATTAGATTCTTTTTAAGTTTCAGCAATATCACCATTTTAATTAATGAAAATGTGTCTGAAAGTTTTTTAACAAGGGGTAATATGCACGTGAAATGTTTCATTATAATATTTTGTTGCTGGTTTTTAGTGCAAACTAACATTTAATGTCTTTCAGGTAAATCAGTGTCATCGGATGACCATCAAAAGAGTAAGTTTAAATAATTTTCTTGTTGTTGTTTTTGTAGCAGATAATAACCATACAGTGGTTCTCAACTGGTGGGTCATTAGCTTCTTGTGATCACCAAAGAGAAAAATGTGCTAAATGCAAATAATAAAATAAAACAGAATAAATAATATTTTTTTAAAAATGAAATAAAACATTTAATCACTATGCAACAACTATAGCACAAGTGTCCTAATGATTTGTGTAGATTGATTGATTCGTTTGCTTGGCTTTCCCAAAATGTACATAATTACATTTACATTTCCATTTTTTTTCAGCCTGTTATTAATTTTGCTTATTATTGGGCCTGTGCAGTTTTGTGTTTTTATGCTCAGCGTAAAATCTGGGTCATGAAACAACTTGACTATGATATTCTATAGTGCATATGCAATATGTCTTCAAAAATATGCATATTTTTACTGTATTATCTTTTTCATGAAGTCTTCTCTAACAGTTACCTCTTTTGCTCTCAACAGGTGGAGGACCAAAACCATCTTGTTTTATACACAAAACCACCCGGATTGTTGGGGGGATGCAGGTGCAGCGGGCAGAGGATGGAAGCTGGGTGGTCAGCATTCAGAAAGGGTACACACATCCTGTTTGATCAGTATGAAGTATTATGTATAATCTAAGTCAACCTAAGTAATTTAAAGCAAATATGAAGATAAAAAGAATTCTGTGTTTTAAACAAATATACACAAAAAAATTATAGCATCTGAATTAACTGGTTTTATTCAAGTCAAAATATTATATAACATCAATGAAATAATTATTTCATTCATGACAACTCTCAGAATAGTTTTAGCATGTTAATGGACATGGCAATGTTAAAGTATTTGGTCTTGGCAGACTAGATCTGCTGCAGAGCAAGTATGGATCTGATCAAGGCAGATCTAGACAGGTGGAGCTGGGGGAGGTGGAGAGTTTCAGAGAAAATCTTATAGCACGAGGACTAGCTTAGAGCTAACTGAACCAGACTATGTAAATATTGAGCAAGCAATATCATAGACTTCAAAATCAGCAGGGGCCATTTGACTTGTGCCATGTAGGAAATTATGTGATTGCTAGCAGATTGCATGTAAACCATATGGAGTTTCGTGACTGAACTAGATATTTATACCTACAAAACTAAGTTCATTGGTTAAATCAGGTAAAAATCTATTTTAGGTAACAACTGCAGCTTACAACCTTCTACAATGCACAGTATTGTGATATCATTTAAGGAAAAGTACATTCCGTATTGGAAAAAAGCTAGTTTGAGAATGAGCATAACTTCTAATTTACAAAATGTCAAATTTCCTTATTTGGATTGCACATGCTGAATGTCTTATTAAAAAAGGTTAAACACATTTGCATATATGTGGAACACTAAAATATTGTTTATAGTTAAATATTTTTTTAATTGGCTTTATGATTTAGGATATTTGGCTAAAATAATAATGTTTTAGTATCTAGACAATTCAGAAAAATATGTAATATTTATTGCATGGGGAACAGTCACGACACATAACGACACATTCTAATTGGTTCTCCTCCTGCAGGAACAAACATTGGTGCGGTGGCTCTCTCATCAGAGAGGAATGGGTTCTGACTGATCAACAGTGCTTCTCTACCTGGTAATCCTTCCATCCAACACTTCTTCCATCCACTATTATCTAGCCACTCTCTCTTGTCAATACAACCACATTTGAGTTTTCCTCATTCTTGGGCGTGCATGATTCTGGCCCGTCCTGGCCTTGTGTTCCCATCTGTCAGTTGATGTTTTCTATGAGACGTGTGGATCCAGAGTTTCCGGTTTAAGAGAGAGTAGTGACAGATCCGCTCGAGTTGTGACTGATGGCTCTCTGCTCTGTTAGTCGTGCATCTGTTTAGACTCTGTGTTCGGCTGCATGATATACGCCTGTGGATCTGCTTCAGTGGCACTTGAGTGAAAACCTGCTGGCTCTGTTTAGCTTGAGGGGGAAAAGGGGGACAGAAGGAGAACGAGCGTGTCTGGCTTTTAGATCATCTCTACATTCCCCAGATCCTCTCCCCGGTGGGTTCAGCTATCTTATGCTTCGCATGAAGACACAGGCCGGTCTGGACGCTAGAACTGACCTCTGCGCCTTGATCAGAACTAGAGATGACTTTACCAGGGATGCTCACCAACTTACATATCTCACGCTTGTAGAAAGTCTTCTCCGCTCTGTCTGCGATCCACATCAGATTATATATTTTCAGAAGGCTCAAATGACTTATCACCATTCTACTGAGATACTTAAGTTGCATACTTTAGTTGTCATATAACTTCTGTACTTGACATATATGCTTATATATAGTGTTTCTTGCGCGTTCCTCAGCGTTCCTGACCTCTCGGAGTACACCGTGCAAGTGGGGCTTCTTCATCTCAACACGTCCACCGACACACAGGGTCTCCGGATCGCACATGTGGTCTGCGGACCTGAGGGATCCAACTTGGCCCTGCTCAAACTCACAACGTAAGTTCATTTATCCATCTGCCCATTCTTCTTCTCATCCATCCAACCATCTTTATGGTAACTCATAGTCTTATGCCCAGGCCTGCCCCTCTCTCTGAGCATGTGCGAACTGTGCTGCTTCCTGTCGCAGGATGTGATGTTGCAGAAGGCACCTACTGCCTCATGTATGGCTGGGGAGACACTAAAGGTACTATTCTATTCTATTCTATTCTATTCTATTCTATTCTATTCTATTCTATTCTATTCTATTCTATTCTATTCCACTCAGCAACTTTGTCTACGTTTACATGTGCACCATTAATGTGATTATTTCCAATAATCAGAATAAAGACTTTATTGTAGTAAAATTTTATATGCCTGTTTATTGTGAGTAAATATTTTACTTGTCGCTTAAAACTTAATCATATAAATTCGATCAAAATCTCATTATGATTGTCCATGTAAATGTAGTCATTGTTAAATTGTTCATTTCAGTTTTATTTTTGGGTTGAAAACAAAACAAAACAAAACAAATACTTACTTCACATTCCTCTACTTATATTATGCAAAATAAATAGTAGAGTCTGTAGAGAATAAATGAATATCAAAGGTGCAATGGTCCATTGTTAATTATTCTTTACTTTTTAGGCTGTAAATGTTAATGATATAAGTTTGTGATGTTGTGATTTTTTTTACATTAAATAAGGTTGATAATATGACTATTTCATTTTGCTTTTGAAAGAATCTCTATTACTTTTACTGACAGCACTAGATATTGTTTTGGTCTTTTTCCGTTTCATCTATCTGTTCCTGTTCTCCCTTATTTGATTTTGTTCCAGTTTTCCTCATTAGTTCTTTATTAGTTAATTAAGGTTAAGTCCGTTCACCTGTGTTTTGTCATTATCTCGTTCACTCATTTGTTTCAGTTTTCTTTTCTAAACATTCAGTTTGGTGATTATGTTTGTCGAGTCTTAACGTTATGTTGGTGTGGAAGACTTTGTTTATTGGAACCTTTGTGTCATTAAAGCCTATTTTCCTGAGCTCCCCGTTTCCTACCTTCCCCGATGCACGTCACGTAACAGATATATACTGTATGTACTAATTATATATATATATATATATATATATGCAGATGTTTTTTCCTTAACTAGTGCTGATATAAATAATAGTAATATTATAATTCTACATTTTAAATTATAGAATTAATGTATTTTATGTCAACTTTAAAATGATGGTTAATCTGCTTTATTAAAATGGAAGTACAAAATATAACATCTGAAAACCCTGGTCTTCAAAACACAGCTCTAGAATGCATTCAGATGCTCTTGATAATAATCCCAATGATTTATGGCATCTTTTGTTCATGTTTGTATCTTGTAGGAACAAGAACTAGATACACAAATACTTATTTAATCTGACTATTTTAATCATTATTAAAATACACACTAGTACAAACTAAACATTCTTACCTCATATTTAACGTATTTTACAAAACCCCTGTTGAGTTATTTAGACACATAGGGCCAAATAAAGATAAATGCATTTTGCATTCAAACCTTTCCAGACCATTACATTTCTATTAAAACTGACCCTTTGACCTCTCTGTTAGGCACAGGTCATGAGGGCAGTCTGAAGATGGTGGGACTTCCAATTGTCAGCAACAAGAGGTGTTCCCAAAGCCACAAGGGTATTCTGCCCATCACAGAGACCAAAATCTGCGCTGGAGGCAAGAGAGACCAAGGCGTTTGTGAGGTACGAATCAGATCTTGGTTTTTGAGGAGTATCGTTTCAGACGATGGTGTTTGTTACATGAGTGTGACCTTTATTCTTATCGATTCACCTCTTACAGAAAGACTACGGTGGCCCATTGGTGTGCCAGGAAGGAGAGAGCAAGGTCATAGTGGGTGTGAGCATAAACGGCCGCGGATGTGCCGTCGCCAGGCGTCCTGCCGTCTTCGTCAATGTGGCCTTCTACTCTGAATGGATCCGCAAAGTCTTCAAATACTATTCAGACTTGGAAATAAGTTACTAGATTTTTATATTTTCCACAGATTTGGTGAATAGAACTAATGGTGCGTTGCATTTATTAGCATCTACAAATGAAGACCATGGTTGCTGTATGATTCGTATACAAACAACTTGGAGGCCAGAGTTTAGCTTAAATTAAAACCACTGGAATGGAAAGGTTGCAAGACAAAAATATCTGATGTTTTCGCAAACAAACTGTGAAAATCAGATATCAGACGTTATTTTTAAACCAAAAAATGGAGGAAATGACAACTTCTGAACTCTCTAGAAGTTTGTTGTGGCTGGTGATTTAGCCCTTATAAATTAAGGACAGCTGGATAAATGAGGAAAGAAAAGCAATTAGAAGACACTGTGGTATCAATCCATAAAAACATATTTGTCTCAGACCAGAGCAGATGTTCTAAATGTCATTCCCTGGAGATACTTGAAGATGGCAATAACCCAACGTTTTCAGACCGGACGGAACTTTTGTTTTCACTGGGGTGCATTTTTCAGACATTATCACTTGTTCACAGATGTATTTTCTTCATTGTATATCATTTTGAAGGCATTTTAGGTGCAGCTTATGTTCTAAACCAACTTATGTTTCCAAAACACCATTTTCAACATCAACCACTTAACAAATCGGCAGCCGGTATTCATGCTTCAATGGGATGTTATCACAAACACTTCCAGAGGGTTTTAGTGACATTCTAATGTTTCGCACCTTGCCTTACTCCAGTTTGGAGCATTCTGTGGCCCCTTTGGGGCTGTATCGTGTACTGCACTCCAAAGAGTGTGCTTATGTCACTCTGTACATCCGTAGGTCTTATAGATCTGAAATTACAAACATCTGAAGGCTTTTCCTTCACATGGTGTAATATATCTGTCGAAATTTTATACGCAGTTCACAAAGTATTTATTTATATCTTTTATAGATCGACCAAAGTCATGGCATTTCATTCTCCAGAAGTGTTTATTGTGTTTAATCTGGCGTGTGGAATCGAAACAACATTTGTAAACAAAACAAACGGACGATATGTCTTTAAAGGAAAATATTGGGTCATAACAGTGTGTTTCGACTCAAAGACGGCTCCCCGAAGGTTTATAAGCCGCACATGTGTGCGTCGCCCATGTGGAGGGTCTTTTAAGTCCAGCGTTTAGCCAAGAGTGCAAAGATACTATTGCGTTTTTAATACGAAAATGTATTTTATTGTAAATATTATGTTCGCTGTGTATATAAGGTGCCTGTTTTTTTTTGTTTTTTTTTTACATTTTATCACTTTTCACACTTATTTTGTATTGTTAACACCAGTTTTGTGATTTTGTGCGCTGCTGCCATCAATGGACTTAATATTGAATTTCTAGGCTGCTGTTATTTTGAACACTATTTGTAGAGACTGTTCTGTATTTTCAACTTTTAAAATATAAGTAAATGTACCTGTGACTTTTTTTGTTTGTTTTATTTGTAGACAATTAAAACTTTTTTTATTATTATTTGTAATATTGCAATTCCTACTCACCAGTTAACTAAAACTATTAAAATTGTTTTTGATTATTGAAGTAAAGCTAATATAAATATTTGATAAACTTATTAGATTAAAAAAAGTGCTTTGGCAACTAACTGAAATAAGTTGAAGTACTAAAATGAAAAATAAAGCTAAAGTAATGAAAATAACAAAAGCATATAACAAAAATGACTAAAAATTTAATTTTACATAAGAAAAGACAAATTAAAAATATTAATACATTTATGCATTTTGCAGATGTTAATAAATAATAAATGTAATAATATTAATAAATAACTAATAAGTAATATGAATAAATGTGCATTTATGCATTTAGCAGATGCTTTTCTCCAAGGCGACTTACAAAAGATTAACAAAAGAAATACTATAATACTGTATAAATAATATTAAAATAACACTGCTATTAAATGAGAAATGGCTGACGATTTGATATTCTAATGTTACTTTCCATGGCCTAATGGTTTCCATTTGCTCAGATCTGATGTTTTAACCCACCAAGCGTGTGTGTGTGTGTGTGTGTGTGTGTGTGTCGATTTGCTTTCAGCAGGTTGTGTTCAGGCGAACCATAGCTGACGAATACAACCTACTCTATGGGCGATACAAAAGGACATGTGAGGAAAAAAGGTCACGCAGACCCAAACCAATAGTTTCCCATTTCCTTCAGGGCAGTTAAATCAGCAGGGGTCAAAGGTCAAAGTTCGAACTGTTGAAAAAGCGAACTGAATTTATGCAGCAGTTATTTGAGTCAAACGGGAGCAGACAGACAGTATGTTGAAGCAATCATGGATGAAAGTCAGGAGAGCTTTCATGAATAAGCTGTTTCAGCTCCATGATGGATTTTTGCCGCCATGCGAGGTTAAACTAATACACCTGATTCAATTAATCCAGCGGCGGCTGATTATTGTTGAATCAGATGTATTAGTTCAAGGCTGGAACAAATTATGCTGTTGCGGGATCCCAGAGGACAAGAGTTGAAAACCACTGGAACAGACACAAGACGTCTAATCTTCTATAGGACTCCAATGTACAGTAAAACACAGAGGTTTTGTGTTTAAATCAAGAGAAACCCACATTTCCACTCGAAACTCTCTCTGAGAGTAATCATTTGGAGTCATTTCTTTGCTTCAGTGGTTTGTTAACTGCCCGTATAATAACTCTCTTCAATCTTTTATTTATTTCTGAGCATATTGTTCATGAATGGTGCATATTTCCTTTATAGAGGTTTCTACTGCATGTACTTAGGGAATCTTATAGTTTTCCTAAGGGTTTATGTGTTTGATCTTCCTAATTTTTGAAAATAAAAACACTTACATCTTTAGATTAATTGCATTTATATTAGAAATAAGCCTGTGAGTTTGACCCCTGCATGTTTGTCAGCGTTGTCCAGACTCCCTGGTAGTGCTTGAAGCATTCTGATTTGTGTCCAAGTGTTGATCTTGTTCATTCACCGTGTAAAAGTATGTGAGTTTAGGCCAATGCTCACAGGAGAGATTTCTTACCAGATGAACTGTGGTCTGAGAAAGAGAGAAAGAAAGAGTGTGCGCTAAAGTACTAAGTATTTCGTATATAAGACATTATGTAAGTCAGTGTAGCTACTAGTGCCAATGGCCTCAAAGGCAGAGACAGCCAAAGAAAACTGGATCGCAGGGCTCTTGGCGAATGTACTACAAACTGTCCACTAGGACTTTAATTTTTTTTTGTGTACTCTGAAAAACACCTATTTCCTAATTTTGTAAGCTGAACTGATTTTGCTGCTAAATATAGAATAAAGGGGCCCTGACATATTTCTACAATGAAATATTCTTAATGAGCATTTGTTCAGCTACACAAAAAAAGGTACAAATGCTGTCACTGGGGTGGTTCTTTTCCAAAAGGTACACTTCTAGGTACTAATATGTACACTTACAGTAGATACCTTTAAGGTACCAATATGGACGCTTATAGTTGAGAGGTGCATTTTTTGAAAAGGTACCGCCCCAGTGACAGCTTTTGTACCTTATTTTCTGAGCGTGTAAGATATCTACAGTATAAAACATTGAAACAAGACAGATTGGGTTTAGAAGCAGAATAATATTAAACTTCAAATAATGTTTACTTAAATAAAAATTTGTGTTAAAGAAACATAACAGGTACTTTATTTTACAGTCCTGTTCCGCATGTACATACTATGTACTTATAATAGTAATTCCAATAACTAGGTAATAACTGGTACTAACCCTGAACCTACCCCTAAACTTAACCCTACTCCATGTAGCTACCTTGTATTACCAAAACTTGTAAGTACATGTACTGTAAAATAAAGTGCAACTGCATATAAAAAAAAACAACAGTTTAATTATTTACTGTTTTAAGAATATTTAATTATTTTATTATACAAAAAGTGAAAAAAGTTTTTTTCAGTGTAGGTTTTGTTGTTTGTGTTTTTAAGCTGTTTATTATCTATTTCCATTGATTTGACAAATTATTTTTATTTGAATGAGTCAGAAAATCTGGTCAAAAAATGTATACCAAACCAAACTATAAAGTACATGATTCATTTTTAATAGGCTTTAGCAAGAAAACTACCCAGAAAAAAAAACAAAAAAAAAAAACACATTCCACAACAAGTGTCGCTCTTACTTTCCTTTACTGCCCTCTACTGTCCACAACATCAATGTTCATCAGTGTTCTATTGAAACATTCTGTCCGATCAGAGATTGATGAGAAGCCCACTGTGAATGATTAGCCATTAAGATCCTTTCATCTGTGTGAAAGGGAACCAATTGGTAAGCTGATTCCTCATTGCCATGGTGGCACAGTGGCATCAAACTCTCTGTGTGATCCAATGGACATGTTGACGCTGCATTTGAGTTCAAATGAGCCAATGGAAAAGTGTTTTTGTCTCTGTGATGGGCCAGTGGAAAAGCGGATTGTGTGTGATGATGAGCCAAGTAACTGTCCAATGAGCTGCCAGATGTTGCTGAGAATGAAATCAAAGCGTTCCTACTTCCCAGAAACCCCGGCCTATTTACACCTGAGAAAGAGACACCGTTTAAAATGCAAACTATGTACTTCTACAATGAAAACAAGACATCAGCACTTACCCAATGATCCACAGTCACTTAGTTCTTCCTTTTGTTCTCTCCTCATCCTTGCTCTGCGATTGGAGAACCAAACCTTCAGATGGAGGATCAAGATCAAGTCAAACATCTAACGCAAGCCCCTTTAAATATATGTAAGCCAACTCTGGAAGACTCTATTTCATATGACAGATGTTCACTTTCGAGGAACAAAAGCATTTGTTAGCTTAAGTTTTAAGTCTGAATTGCCTTTATAGTGTTCTGTGGAAGGTTTGTCTCCTCAGACAGCTTTTCTCTGGTCAGAAGGTCTGGATAAAGTCCACGGATGAACTCTGAATGGCCAGAAATCAGAAGGGGAGATGTTATAATGTGTCTCAGTATAGGTGACTTTGAGCAGACAGTGAGAGACTGAAATGATCACCTTTCTCTAACCTCTCGCTCTGATCTGTGGTGAAAGCTGTTCTGCTGCGATGAGAGGTGCCTCGCTGGTTTCTATTTATTTGTTGCTGATTTGCCTGAGCTGTTGTCTGTAAACTCCTCTGCTTATCCACTTGTTCCTCTAGGGTGACAGGAAGAAAAAGTGGGAAGGTTAGTAGACAAATTTGTTTCAAGGCCTTCAAGTAGGATGAACACAGGTAGGACATTACTTGTCATTATTCTTTACTAAACAGATGATCAGAACATGCCACATTTCGCCTGTATTCATTTGAAGTGTGAATGAAACAGATTACCTGTGTAACTGTGGCTTACATCTGGATATGCACTGCTCATCATGTCCACATCTAGATGAATCTTCTTAAGAATCCGGTTTATGGAAGACACCTAATGACATAATTGATTAACGAGTCATACAAACATTTTTTTCCTGAGCCAAAATGTTCAATATTTTGTAGGCAAGACTTGTGTGTTTAAAGGCATAGTTTAAAAAAATAAATAAATATTAGAATAAAAAAAAACTGCTGAAAAGCCCACCCTCAGGTCATCCAAGATATAGATGAGTTTGTTTCTTCATAAGAACAGATTTGGAGAAATTTATCATTACATATCTTGCTCACCAGCAGATCTTCTGCAGTGAATGGGTGCCGTCAGAATGAGAGTCTAAGCTTCAGTCCTCAAGTCTTCAGTCCATCATTTACCGTCTTGTGAATTGAAATGTCATGTGTTTTTAATAACCAAATTCATAATATGTTTTAACCTTTGTTTTTGGACTCTTATTCTGATGTCACTCATTCACTGCAGAGGATCCATTGGTGAGCAAGTGATGTAATGATCAATTTCTCAAAATCTGTTCCAATGCAGCAAACAAACTTATCTACATCTTAAATGGCCTAAAGGTTAGTAAATTGTCCACAAATTTTAATTTATCATCCTTTTTAAGAAATAGTTCACCCCAATATAGAATTTCTGTAATCATTCATGCTGAAGAAAGAAAGTCATGCAAGATCGGGCTGACATAAAGGGTAAATAAATGATACAAAATTTTAATTTTGGGGTGAACTATCCTTTTAATTTGATGGCATGTGTCTTTCAAAATTACGTTTACATATTTGAATAAACAGCAGCTTTTGATGTTAAACTTTTTAATATGTATTATTGACCTAGTAAAGAAAAATCAACCAAACTCAATCAAGTTTTAACCTACACTGGGGATTTTATCTCCTCTGCAGACTCGATCTGTCGCCAGTTTTTGCCGGATCTCCCAGGCGAACAGAGCGGGGTTCTGCCGCTTGTGCTGCGCAATGATGGAGATAACGTCAGGAGTCAGGAGTCTGGGTCTGCTGCCTCCCGTTGCTTTAGGACCAATGAACCCTGTGCGCTGAAACCTGCCCAAAATCTTACTGACGCAGCCGTTGGAGACCTGCACAGAGCACACGGTTAATCCAACATGCTGATATTCGCAGAAACACCTGGTAAAGTGGGAATTTTACTCAATACCTTCAGTATTCTGGAGATCTCGCATGGTCTCACGCCCTCGTTCGCGAGCTCAATCATCAGTCTCCGTTTATAGACGGGCAGAGGACGGCCGTTCAGAAACACACCGCCCAGCTGATTCACACTCCCTTCCCCTGACACATATCCATACAGAAGCTACATTATTGAGAGGTTTGTGCATTTATGATAAAGTGGAATTTCTTACAAATCAGATGAACAACTTAACTCTCAGAAAAAAAGGTATAAAACTAAGCATAAGCCATAAACTTTAGGTACTAATATGCTATGTACCTTTAAAATACTACTATTCACCATTTAAGGGTAAATCAAGTACAAATGTGTAGCTACTTTTGAAAGGATACCGCACCAATGTGTAGGCCTACCTTATTTTTTAGTGTTGAACTTTTTCTTCGTCTTTGCGTCATAAACGCGGCTAAGCCTAGCTATAGCCTATTACATTTTGATTTTAATATATTTTCTGATTTATAGGCTACTCAGTTTTATGAGTTTCGACTCGTTTTTCATCAGTAAAGTCTACAGTACAGTTTTGATAGCAATCAGAGGTTAAAAATCTTTGGAGGAACTGTAATGATCAATCGCCAACCTTCGTTTCCCAAATCAGAATTTGCGCCGCACATCCCAACCGGCACCAGGTAGTATTGCTAAAACCCCGAATCGAAACTGTAATCGAAACTGTATTTTAGTAAACATTTAATGTATTAAATTATAATGAAATCTAATGCGTGAAAAAAACACACACTGCAAAAGGAATGAGTTAAAATGCGGTTAACCCTCTTCTTACAGCCGAGATGTTCTTGTTCTTAGAAGGAGATGCGTCCCTGCGTGTGGCCCCCACTCACTAATCCGCACGCTTGACCTCTTATATATAACCCAGCGCTTTTATCAAGAAGATGACGTAGCCTACTGTCCACATAGGAAGAAAGTAAATAAAGACTCTCGATGGTGACTCACCAGTGATCACAAGGGTTGGTACGCAGTTTTTAAACATTATTGTAAAGCGGTGTTTCCTGCATTAACTACTGACAAAGGACCATTTTGTCCCGCAAAATTTGACTAATCTGATAGCATCATCAGAATTCGCGTTCGCAGGAGGAGTAACCATAACATCTGTATGATGTTCGCGCGCTCTCCATTCCATATTGAATTCAGACAGCCTATTAGTTAAATAACTGATGTGTATATCTTATTATGGCAGTGACGCACAGGACGGACCTCAACTTAATTTAATGCAGCATACATTTAAAATCTCTCAAGAATTCCTTTCAAACCTTTGAAACAGTTGTAAACTGAGTAATCCACTCAGTTTGCATCAACGGGACAGATGGAGTGGTTCCTAGACTTACAGGTTCCATGCACATATGCAAATGAGAACATTTAGTGTAGGTACAAGTAGTAGACTTTTTTCCACTTGAGGACTTATGTTCAGTGTTCATCATAAATGCTTGGCGGGTTTGAATCATCGCCTTTGCTGAGCGAACAGAGCAGTAAGTGAGGAGTGTGTGATTTCAGCACCACCCAGCGCTGAACAGGTCCCTTGATGTTCTCAGTGAGCGAGTGAAAAGAGTGCGCGGCCTCATATGAAAGCAGTCAGCTCCCATAGATTAATTCCGAAATGCTAAACTCATTTATGAGCCTACAAGCCCTAATTTACTTCTGTGATTCTCAAACGACTAGAGATCGAGGCTCTCCGGAGGTCACGTGACTGGCGCATCGTTCATCCTTCCACGCAACGACCGTAGGCTACATGTTAATCAGATTTAGTTCTTTT